>NC_052615.1:18665162-18947888 GCF_016545825.1 Eucalyptus grandis
GTATCTCATTAAAATTTCCCATACACATCCATGGGAGTGTATTAGAAGAAGCCATCTGTCTTAATTTCTCCCATAGCTGAAGTCTTTCCCCATATCTGTTTGGAGCATGCACACAAGTAAGCCGCGTTTTTGTCCGACTCTCATAATCAAAACATATCAAGTTTATGAGTTCTTGAGAACTGAACTCCACTTCCACCTCCACTTGCTCATCCTATAATACGCCATCCTCTGCAATGCCTTGCGGTTCCTCCACAAAACTTTTTGGAACTTTAATTTTCTCTTAAGAGGAGCTACCACTTTTTCTTTGTTTTTTGTTTCCATTAACAAGATAAGATTGGGCCGTTCTTGAGCCACCATGGCTCTTAAATTCCGAACCGCGCTGGTGTGCCCAACCCCCACGGTTCCTGGCAAATAACTCTCATTTGTGAACCTAAGGGCTTGTTTAGGCTAGCCACCGAAGCCTTTCCCAGTTTCTTTTGAAAAATCATGGGAGTCTCTTGTAAATTTGTTTCATCCAGACTGGCTATATCAACTATTGAAGGGTAATAAGGAGTATACCTCTTCAACTTCTTGGGTCGGTGAGGTTTTCACAATCCCGCTTTCCTTTTTTTACACCTGTTTTATGTCAGAAGATGAAATAAACAGCCTTGCTGGTTTTGGCTGCCTGTGTCTGGCTGATGTTGATGATGCCCTTTCCTTCTCCTGCTTCTCGCTCCCTTTGGTATTCAGGTAATTAATATCCACAGCCCCCTGCTTTGTGGTTGTGTTTGATCTACATAAGTCTTTCTGTGTCTCTCCGGTAAATATGACAATTGGGTATCCTGGAGAGGATATATCACTACCTCTTGTAGTTCCCCCCCTTTCTTCAGCCACTTGTTCATTATAAAATAGTTCCCAAAAAGGGCTGTGCACTTTCACCTCGATTTAGCCACCGTCGAACTTATTGTTCTGTCTATCTTCAATTTCATTCGCATGATATGGTATTTCTTCACAATTAGTAGTGAAATGTCCAATTCTACCGCTGTAGAATAGCGTAATTCCAGTGGCCTTTCATACTTGAAATCCAACCAACTTTCTCCTCGCCTGCATTAAATAATATGCCTGGTTTTAAAGGTTTCTCCAGGTCTATTTCCACTCGGGCTTCCCACTTCTCTCGGTGTGCCACCCTTTTGTCTCCACTTTTACTTCCTTTTTACATCTCCCATTTGTCTGCACCCGATGCACTATCGCTTCACCGCACCATTCCATTGGGAGGCCATGAATTGCAGCGAATTCATAACTTGTAAAATTGTAACAAGGTGCGTGTTTGTTTGGCTCCCATGGTCTAAGGACTAGTAAATTGCTCGAGAAGGACCAGGGGCTGTTTGCATAATACTGCTCTTGTCCCTTTCGCATTCAAAGGTAAAGGATAAGACATCGATTCACGTTGTGCAAAATTCAGAGAATCCACCTTCCAGACTCGCGGCATAGTTGAAAGAAAAGCTTGGTAATTGATATTTCCTCCCGAGTACAAATTTTCCAAACACCGTTCACTTGCATTCATCTAAAGTTTCCTCCGAAATGACTCTTTCTCTAGGCGGGGCATCCACTTCGCGATTCCCAAGCCTCTTACATAGTAAAGCTAGTCGACCATCTCTTTCCCGGATCATCCATTTGAAAACCCTTGTTAGCCTCGATTCGTAGAATGACCGTAAACCCGTAAGACCAACCGACGTTACCCATCTACGAACAGCCTTTCATTACCGAAATGATACCCTCAAGACCATTCAGCTGAAATTTAAAATAGAGATAAATCTTCCCATTATTGACTACGGAAAAAACCCCAAGGAAGTAAACTTCAGATCCATCGTGCAAGAAGTGCAAAGAGGGAAAGTGCGGCATCTTCAGCAATCCTTAGAGCCCAAAGACCAAGTCAAGAGGAAAGCGAGCAAAGGGAAAGGATGCCGACTCACTTTATCGGTGTCCAAATGGGCGAGAGACGCGAGCGAGCTAATGGATGAAAGCGAGCCAAGGAGAAGACGAAGACAATATTCTCAGGCTTCACATGATACTAGGATTTACGATTTTCTTTTCCGACAGAATCAACGAAGAAGGGGTTTAGGTTTATGGGCAGCTACCATGAACGGTTGTCGTGCCTTTGCATCGTGAAGTTCCAGCTACGTACGCGTATGCTTCATTACTTGCAAACGCCTGAGTTAATAGTGATGCAATAAGATTCACGAACCGCCGACACTTGTCGCAAGTTTAAACAATCTACTAGTGCTGTCTATAACGTTGCAGTCTTAGTTCTCTCAAATTTGACTAGCTTGGTTCAGTTCAACCTATCTAATGGTTCTAATTGAGAGAAGGAAGCAAAATTCACCGGTTAGTAGGGTGGATTGGGAGTTTATCCAGACCGAATGAGCTGAGCTTGAATCTTTTCAATGTGCCTTCTCCTACCGAGTAGGCTTCCTTAGTTAAAGATCTTCATTTGTCAAGGTTGGACCTGCGAAAACTTGTGCAACTTCTTTGTCCAACTCTGTTAAATTTAAGCCTTGACAACTTCAATTCAACTGTGTCACTCTTATCCAAATTAAAAATATGTGAAGTTTAGAGCTCCCACGGTCTCAAGTGCAAGAAGAATACTCAACAGCCTTCAACTTCAAAATTTAACAGAGTTGGTTCTAAAAGCTGTCAGTCCCTTGGAGATATCTGTACTATCAAAAATGAGGAAGCCCAAAACCGGTCCGAGTAGAATATTGCTTAGAGCTAGTTGAGATCCAACTTGCTGAGCTGTATGACTCATTGGAAGCATTTTCTAGCATATAGTGTGAGTCCTTTGGAAATGGTCAGCTTACACGGGTGGAGTGTGCAAATGAGTCGATTATTTGTGGAGGGACTCTAATTTTTCTGTCGTGAGTACTAAATAAGCTTAAAAAGTTTTTACTTAGGGGTTGCCCGAAGATACTCAAATTCAAGTACTGGGTACATTGGAAAAGGGGAAGGGTCGGACATCTCGATTATAATTAGGCGGAAAGTGTTCGTGGTTTTTCAAACTTAAAGGAGCTCAAGTGTTCATACATTCGTGATTGCAATGGGCTGCAGGTTGTTGAGGACCTTGACAAGCTAGAGTTTTGAATCAGATAAGCATTCATCGCTGCGGATAAGTAAAAACATAGATCGATTTATCACGAACAGAATTTCCAAATGATAGCAACATAGATATCTTCGACTGCTGGAAATTAGCTGAGGCTACAATTCGATGTCTCCATCCAGTCTTGCGAGCATTATAAGGTGAGTTGAACCTTCTCCTTTCTTTCTTTGTTTTTTTCTTCCTCACCTTTTTTCTGATGGATAGCAACGATCACCTCTCATTCTATCCCAGTTTGCTTACTCCTGTCTCTATATCACTTATACATAGCAAACATTTGATGTACTAAAATATGATCTGGTGTTGCCTTTCTACGTAGTTTATATGAGGCTTATATACACATATAGTCTATCTCCATCTAATAACTTATTCTAATATAGTGAACTGGAAAGAGAGATTTGGTATCTTTATGGAATCTAAATGAAATGATTCAGAAGGCCATAGAAAAAGTGAACTCAACTTTGAGCACGGACGGATCGGTTGTTCAGAACCCCGGTCTAGCGTGAGGTGGGGGCATCTATGCGATCTCCTCAGCTCTTGGGTTTCCGGCTTTTACGGGTTTTGGGGAACCATGGCGACCCCGATTGCGGAATTGTGCGCTCTCAGAGAGGGTCTGAGACTTGCTCTGCAAATGTCATATATTCACAATGAACTTGATGCAAGAAATCCTTCGTGACAGGTTTCTTAATAAAACAACTTGTAAAATTAGAATCCGTAACTGCTCCTTTGGAATGAAGGGCTAACTTCAGGAGCTTTACCCAATACCAGACGGAGCGCAGATTTCAAGAGGCAAATCCTCTGTGCTGATTTCATGGCAAAGAAGGGCCGCTTGCAATAGGATAATCTTAAGATCTTTGGGGAACCTCCATTAGACATTTTGAAGCTACTGGAGTTTGACTGTAGGTGCTGCTGTGTCCACGGAGCCGTTACAATTTGCGTAGTACCTTAGTTTCTGCATTTTACGACCACTGGGTCCTCAACCGCTGGTGGAGAATGAAGAAAAGAAGAAGAGAATGATAAAGATCATCTTGTTTTGCCTGAAACAGAGATGGGAATGACAGCAGAAAACAAAAATTGATGCCGAAATTCGCATTAAGGAACGAGAGGCCTCATTTCAAATTTTATCTACCCTCTTTTCTTCCATCAAATTTAGGCACAGAATGTCTACTTGATAACATACCCAACTCCCTGATTAATCAGAATCATGAAATTTCACATCAAGACATTCTACAAATTCCAAGACATCACAGCTCGACCGACATCCTTAAGAAACTCGCCTGCAGCTGCATACTCTTCCAACGCCTTCTTGACGACACCATCCTCAGGAGCTGTGGAAAACAGCCAAGATGCGGTCACCATCACGAATGTGACCGTCATCAGACCCGTCAAAACCCCTGCAACCGCCACTTCGCGCCACACTTCCTTTTCACCACCACCTCGATCACCAAACATGCTCCATGGAGCACGAAACCACATCACCTCCCAAGTAGGCTTCACGCGCCCCATGTAGAAAAACATCAGCTCGTGCATGAGCCCAGAAACCAGGAAGGAGGCCATCACTGCTGGCAGCGCCGCCCACTTGCGCCTGATTACCGCCGACGCGGCATAGTGGAGTGGTTCATATATGGTCAATCGCAGGATGTTGGTGACCATGAGGTTCCACCGCTTCCCCCAGAAGTCTTGAAGTGAAGACGAGAGGTACGGCTCACGAACTGCGGCTCCAGCTCCATCCCAAAGGCTGCTCGAGCTGTGGCTTGTATGGATGATAAGATCAGATCAAGGGCAAGGTATAGGTGGCAGCAGTAGATTAACAAGATCAGGGTTGATGGAAAAGGTCGCCATAGTCGTATACACGTATTAGCATCACAAAAAAGCAAAGCTTTTGTGGGGTAGTTCAGCAGCAAGATAGTTTTGGGTCTAATGTTTTCAGGATTTCGAGGAAGTGGGTTTTCTTATGATGGCCATTTTGAGGTAAGCGTGTGTGATCTTTTGGTGTTCTGTGTCCTCTGCGGTGATTTCTTAAGGGGCGTCTGTTGGATCTTGATGGGTAAGCAAGCAATGGCCAAGAAGCGGAAGAGAGATTGAGGATCTGAAGATAAAGGCCCTTTGCCAAAGGCAAAGAGGAAGAGCTTGGAGTTGCCAAGTCATGAAATGATGAAGCTAGTTTGGCCTATAAGATTCACAGCTGATAGATTGAGAGGAAGATAAAGAAAGAGAGCCGCGACGGGAAGAATCGGTAAGAGCCTTCTAGTGCCTTTTTGGGATGATCCTGCCCACTGAGTAGCAATAGCACAGAGATATCAATGCTGTGATGCATACCTTGAAGAAGTTGTAAATCTCCTTCCATGCTCCTCTGTCTCTCTGTCTCTCTGTCTCTCCCTGTTCCTTGATTTTCAGCTACACTGTCTTTGGATCTCTTCAGAGTTTTGCGCGAGTTTGATGGTCAGAATATTGACAAGAAAAGGTCAGTTGTATCTTCAATAAGCAAAGAGTCAGAAAGCTGCTTGCCTGCTTCTTTTATTTATTGTTTCTCACCTTAGTAATGCTAAAATGGACCTCTCTCTTTTTTTAGTGAAGGAATAAAAAAATGGTCGGTACTTTATTCATTTTATTGCCGCGTGAGATGAACCAGCAAATTTTTTATGTCGAGTCAACGAAACCTGAAGCATGTTATGTGCGGCTGCTTTTGTAATATATGTAATATAGCCAAGGATACACAGAAGAATGGTCAAACGAACAATCTTCTTTCCCTTGATAGTTTTCAGAAAAAAAAATGGTGTTGCTATTACTGAAATCTTAGGTCAGACATGAAAGACTAAGTTTGTAAGGTTTTCTGTGCAATTTGAGATCAGGCATGAAAGACTAAGGTTGGGTAAAGGTTGTAAGGTTTTTCTGTGCGACGGAAGAATAATCCACTCTGATTCTGAACTGAGCGCTCGCAGATCTTGGGCTGTTTTTATAGACAGACAAGATTCAAGGACAGAATCAACCGACACAGCCCTTGCACATTGCAGTTGTATAAATATGATGACATGATTTGACTCTCTTTACCTCTAAAACTTGCCAAGGCCTATGTATTAGCAGACCAAAAGAATGGAATTGTCATTACTGTAAAGGCAGGCATGGCCATTGGCCATTCCCTTTTTATTTCTTCTAGAAAGATTATTATTTTCAGGGTGTACCGTCATTTCGTCGCCCCCCCATACTTCACCTCAGAAACATATTTGACATTTAACATTCATTTCTTGGATTCTCATATACTCATCTGTGTCACAAACAAACACAGATATTTAGATACCATTCCCATCCATCCTGGATCGTTTCATCATACGATCCATACAGGTCTCCTCTCTCCTCATCACATACAGGTCTTCTCTCCTCATCACAAACCATCTCCTTTCCAAGAGTTAAAAGCTATTTCAGAATCCCAGAATGCAGCAAACAGGATCCAAACTAACAAACACAGACCAGCACAAATAATTAAACGGCAACTAAAATAAAGGGGAGAAAGGAGACAAAAGCAGCATCACCAACAAATTTGAGCAAATACAAGTAGCAAGTAGGCCTTTACCCACTTCCTTGCGCACAGAATCTGATAAAAGATACCACAAGATATAGATGACAAAAACATACATTGCTCTTGACAACTAGTTCTTATGATCACAGTGCTCATTGAGAGAGAGAGACAGAAAATGCTCAGATGCATCACTTCCAAATTACTCATAAGGAACAGCAGCTTCTTTCTTTAAACCTATTTTCTTCATGCCAATAAAATTTCGAACAAATATCTTGTCTCAATTGTCTAGATGACCATCCTGTAAAAACTAAAGATAAGTTACCCAGCCATGGTAATACATCAGATACATCAACCAGCGAAACAAGTGAGACCAGGGCCATGTTTGACAGAGTTGGGAGAGCGCTTCATGAAGTTGAACTCCAGTTTTTTCGGATGTCAAAAGTGTAGTTGATCTCAAGGTAACAGTTGTTGTCATCATCGGCAAACTAGAGATCAAAAACAAAAGCAGAAGGGAAATTGGTAAAAACAATAACACACGGAAATCATTGGTGAGAAGATAATTACAGCGAACTTTTCTATCTAGCAATCAAGTTGTTGAAAGATATAAACCTGAACAAATCATCAATGTTGGAGCTAATAACCAACTAATTTTTCTTTCCAACAGATCGATCTTGGCGACAAATACGAATGCAAGGCTGTTTTTTTTTTTTTTTTTGGTAAAAGTACGAATTGTATTCATTTTGCCAAAATAATACAAGGAAGGATAACCGGCACCAAACAGGAGACAAACACTCAGGAAGACAGTCACAAAGAGAGTGTAAGGGTGCCATGGGATCCCAAGGAAAGAAAGAACTACCAAAAGAACAAGACAAGAAAGAAAAACTAACAAACAAACACTAGAAAGAACTCCATTAATCAAAGATAGATGGATGTAGATCCCAGCTCCGTAGTAGCCTTCTATTCTTGTGGTTGTCCGGAATGCAAGGCTGTTGTCAACCAGTGATTCAGAAAACGCAGGTTTTAAATGTTGAAGGCCAATGTCATGCCTCCTTTTTGATGACTAGATATGTAAACAAACCAAGTTGACTACTTGTTGCACAATTCTTCAAGCTCCATTTACCTATATACATTTAAATTCCTTTTCCCAGACATGAAGTTTGAATTAGAAGAAATGCCTCACAATAATCTATCGATCATGATCTATGAAAATGCATGCAAGGCAACTTAGCAATCAAGATACAGGAAGGAGCTGCACAAGTTGACTATTGAAATTTGGAATTGCACGTGGTAAACTGACAAGCTGTCATCCACACAAGTGAATTATAGTCTCGGAAATTTCAGATTTTAAAGAAGTCTAAGATGCTCCATCACTTAAGAATTTAGCAACGATAATCTAAGACTCTCCATCATCTTTTAACATAACTCATTTACCATTGCTGATGCATTATATCGAGGGAAAAGTAGAAGTAACTGAGCTAACCTTACTTCTGGCTGAATACGATCCTCTAGCAGATATGCCAGATGGTGTCGTCTCTTCAGGCATTTCATGCGTGTAGGGTTCCTGCTGTGGACTGAAAGTTCCGATGATCTCCTTTGAGCTGTCCACTGCAAAATTAGACAATGCAAGGTGAGAAGAAAACAGAGCTTAATTTACAAACCATGAAAGTACAAGGTTGAGAAAAGAGGGGCGTGGCGCTACCTTAACACCAGTTTTCCATACTGTGTTGCTGTATTTGAGACCCGACACGATGTTGTCGCTGACCTGAAGGTGAACTTTAGCCTATAACGGCTGCCTTCTTTCAAAGTAAACCACAAGCCTTGGGCTTTCCATTCTCAGGAATTGGCAGTAGTATATCAGGTCTACCAGGAGAAATTATTGCAGGCTCACAATCTTGACATCCGGTTCCAGTGTTTTCTACATTGCAAAGGAATGATGAAAAGAAAATGATCAGTGAAAATGGAATTCAGATCATCATTAGAAAAAAAGGAGTTTTCAATCAATTACTCAATCCAGTCATCATTCAAGCTCCAGATCAATCAGAAATATGCAGTTCCGAAGCCAGCATTCAATTTGCTAAGGACATCAAGAGACTGTTAACAGGGCATTCATCTCAAACTTGATTTCATTTTCTGAAACAACGCTTGGAAAAATATAACAATCTCAGTGATGGCATCGATAGCTTAATTGAAACTAGAGGGAAATTTGTGCATTTACTTAAAATTACGAAAACAGAAAGCCAAAACACTAGGCTCTGCACTCCAACAACCAAGCTCGCTTTGAAAGCTACTTTAAAAGAGATTTTCTTTTTCTGCTCTTTCGGTCAGCTCTCATGTGCATACTTTGTCTGCTTTCTCAATCAAAGACAGATCTCTCACATTGAGACTAAAAGATTCATAAGATAAACTTCCTTATAGACTGATCACCTTACCTCATACAGAAACCAGATTTTAGATCTCGCCCTTTCTTGAGGCAAAATTGATTTGAATTGAGTGAACAATGGAGTATTTGCTGGTTCAGGACAGGGAAATGATCAAACAGCTCAGAGTAAAATTTACAAAGTTGCCAGCACTTGTCTACTGGTTAGTTGTTCATCCGGAGCTATGTCATTAATATACAGCATAGTGTACCGACCAATGAGTGTAGATTGGCATCCCATTGAGCTTTCAAAGAAGTGACGAAAATCGCTTGAAACTTGGAATAACGCCACTAAAGCAAATTATGGAACTTCATTTAGTGATTAGCAGATCAAATATGATAACTTACACATAGTTTTACTTGCTCCGAATAAGCAAGAAAACCAAGAGAAAACAAAAATAACAACCACGCAAATATCATAGAGTTAACAGACATCACTGAACAGCAACAAAAGATTTTATTTGGGAAATTAGAACATGTACCACTCAACCATTCCATCAGCTTGCCATCCTGATAAATCAATATAAAGTATGTTGTGAATGCAGCACAAAAATAACAAAGGAGAGAACTAGGGACAAGAATGACAAGCCTTCATGCAGAAAGTTAAATCTGCACAAAAATTTTCAAAAGAAACATGCTGAGCGAAGATGGTTTCTCAATTTGTAAAATTGTGCTATACAACTTAAATAGTCCAATTTGTAGACGGAGGGCTCACAGAGTTTCATCTAACAAATAGATGCATTAACATTGTTAAATCCAATCCAAGTAGCTGCATTGAGGCCTCCAACAGACAATATGAAATGAATCTAGGATGCTGCACTCTTCCTGAGACCTTAAGATGCGGAACTCACTTCACAAATGGAACCCCAAAGGACAGTTGGCTCATATTCCTCATAATCTTGCTCGAAGAATTGTCTCAGCAAAAGCTCTTCATAAGGTGACCGTGCTGCAAAGAAGTGCCAAACTTGGTGTTGAACGCAAACATCAATACGGGATTGCATGGTATTATCTGAGTCCCGATCGACCAAATGAAGAATGCTCAATATCCAGGATGACGGATGAAATCCAATAGATTCCATTAGCTATAAGCTTGTGATGATCCTCATGATGAATTTTGATCAAATGGGTGAACGCCTCGCCATCAGTTCTAATTGCCAACTTCCTAATGATTCCCCCAACTACAATCACGGCAAAGCCCAGATTGCTGATCCACCAGCATTCTTCCAAAGCTGGAAAATTACTCCACCAGAGAAACAACATTGCAACAAGATAATTCCGGCGAGAGGAGCTGGCTTTTTGACTGTGATCGGAACAGACATTCTGGTATGGGAAGAGAGCCTCAGTGCCATTGGTGTGATGTTCCGCGACATGTCCATAGGCGACGTGTTGTTTCAACAAGCTAAAATAGCTTTTCCCTTTAAGGGACTGAGCCGATATGAATGACATTGACCTCGATTGAAAGTGAGTGAAGCTTGTAGACGAGACAACGGACTTGAAGCTCGTGGACGACTTAAAGATTGTGGACGATGAATCGAGCAAAGAAGAGCCGATGGTGAACGGTGAACGGCGGACTGAAGCCCATGAGGAGTGGGCGAGGAGTAATGAGGATTAGGCGAGCGGCAAGACCTGGGCGGCATGGCTGAGGATCAGGCGAGTGGGAAGTCCGGGAGTGGGGTGACCAAGGATCAGGCGAGAGCAACTGGGGGAGAGGAAGGAAGAAAATGTGAAAATAGAAAATCATTTGGGGATTTTTTTCAAATTTTTATCCAATCGCAAATTTTGATTAAATTACCCTTGTTTAAATCGCCGGAAATGCCCTCCGATGAACCTAGGCCCTTAGTTGATACCGTCATAACCACTTTAAACCCTTTTTAAAAATATAATCCATTTTAGACTCTCTTTCAAGAAAATGACCCCACTTAAAATCTTTAATTGAAAATTTTCCTCAAAAAATATGATTCAAAGTTGAGCTTATAAAGTAAATAAGATTCAAGTACACTTTATAAAAGCTTTTTCCCCATTTTGTACATAAATTTGATATAAAATTATTAACATGACAATCTAGTCATTGTCAATCATCTTACAAAGCACACCAACGATCTAAAGTAGATAAATTTGCTTAAAAAGATGTCGTTTTGAGTAGTTGTATGAATTTTCTAGTTTTTTCTTACTCTCTTTTCCCTCGTTCTACTTAACCTTTTTTTTCCTTCCTTTTCTACTCTTCTGATTGTCAAATCATTGACGAGGAGGATGTCATTAAGATGACGTTTTACAACAATGATCTTAGGCAGTTAAGGAGGATGCACTGAAACGAGAAACCGGTTTTTTTCTTCTTATAGAAGTCCCAGCATTAGGTAGGCTCAGTCCATTTTACAATTTTTTAAAATTCCTTGCTTAGGATCTAGCTCCTTCGACAAGGAGGCGATTGTCTCTGTCAAGGGACTTCCAGGTTCGGTAGATATACCTGAACATATTGCGAATTCAGACCTTTTCTCTTTATTTGTCGATAATCTTCTATGCCATGTGAAATTTTCCTTTCATTTCTGGTTACCGTTTGTCGTCTTCTTTTCTGAAAGAGGAAGGGAACTTCACGCCATCACCATGCCCGCACCACGGTGGCCGTTGGCCAGGCTGAGCGGCCATGGACGACAACCATCGACAATAATAAATTCAACTTAACTTCTAGACAGCTTTGTAACGATTGAGGGAAATTGAAAAACAATCAAACAAACATAAATTAAATTTGGTCTCAGTTATTTTAAAATCCACTACTCCACGTAAGTTTATTTCATTTTCTGCTTGTGTTTTCTCATTTTCTTTCGTTTTTCCCTTTTCTTTCCTTCTTTCATATATGAGGAAGTTCCATATTTTGCAGAAGTCTACGGGAATTCTAAGAATAGGTATTTCATTAAAAGAAAGCTAAAAGGATGCAAAGTAGCTATAATGGGTATACCAATTATAAATTACACCTCTAAGTGTTCACAAAGAGTCATTCACACACTTTGTCTCTCACATAAACAAATGCGTTCCCTTTAAATATAATCGGTATATCAATCTGCTAACTCTTGGATCAACACTCAATTGACCGCAACGCACAAGTGAAGACCTCAAGAATGCTCAATATGCTTTTCAGTTTATCTTATTTCAAGCACTCGATGACAAGCAACATTGTTCTCATAGTTTGTCCTTATAGGCATCCAAAAAGCAAATGTTACAGCTGGATACACAGGCCATTAAGTTCGTCCCTGTTCAAGTAAAAAACCTCGTGGAAGAAGACCAAACCTTGGTAGAATTTGCCAACCAACTTTTTGGTTTTGGCCACATCTTTTGTCGCACAACAAATCAGATGACTAATGTTAAGTTATCAAAAGCAATAACTATGAAAACCTTAAATTGAATATGAGCCTTTGAGAAGACACTTCTTGATTGTTGAGGTCCCATTAGTTATCTGATGATTCTGTAGTTAGCAGCCGCAATCAAATAACATCACTCCTAGGAAACAAACAAAAAAGATGAGACTGTCACAGTATGATGAAATTGTATCATGAATGAAAGTTACGACTGGATCGTTATTTTGCAATTTACCCTCGTTGAAATGAGATTCCATCATGATAGCCAAGGTGAACTAATCAAGTTGGGTCATTGAGGTGGTTGCAGATAAGTTTAAGATAAACATAAGTCTATTGACTGAACAATCAATTGGGATTAGTGATTGAGTTGTAATAGTAAGAGAATCATTAGACGTTGACTTTGACGGTGAGCATCTCTTTTCAGATTCATGGCACGGGAGTATTGATAAAAGAGCTCTTGCCCAAGGTCGTCTTCATCAACTTTCTACCCAATTTGAGAAGTGTTGCTGCCTCCTTGATAATGTTTGAGAAAAGTAGTCAATAATCGATAATGTTCCATAGTGTGCTTATGCCGTGATTTTGACGTGAAATTAATTGATGTGTTTGCGCATAAAACACAGGTATCTTCGGCGCTACAAGATGAAACCTGTTGGCGTGATTTTCTCCTATCTTAAGAAAGGAGATTTGTTAATATTGTATTCCTATAATTCTGGGATCTCTTCCTTTTTCTGTTTTTATTCTAGTTGCTTGTTTCCTTAGTTGTTGCAACCTTTTATGTACATATGGTTGAACAATGGTAGATGCTCAATACAACAAAAAATAAAATAAAAATAAAAAGAGACCGAAAGCTTTGTCCGAGGACGTAGGCACATTGCCGAACCTCATAACCTTTGTGTCTTTGTGTGAAGTTTGTTTTTCTTCATGGTATCAAAGCGGGTTATGACCCTGATTATTTGAAGAACTCACCTCATCCTCTTTGTGTCGTTTTTTTGTTGAGCACCATGACAATTTCAGAATTAGAATCTGGAAAACTTCCCGACAAAGGTGCAAGTTTTGAATCAGCGAAGGTTGTGGTGCATGAGGTAAACAGCCAACGTCTTACATCTATTTTGCTAAATGGAAGGAATTTTCTCCCATGGTCACGAGCAGGACCATTGCGCTTGAGGTCGATCGAGGCTTGGACATATTACTGGGCAAACTAAAGTCCTTGATGAAAAAGTCATCCAAATTTCAAAGAATGGCAAGCAAGCGATCACGGCGTTATGACTTGGATCTTCAACTTAATGGAGCCTAAAATCTATGAGATTTTTGCTTATTCAGTTTTGGCCAAAACATTGTGGGATTCGTTGTCTGAGATGTATGGTCAAGCCGATAATGCATCTCGAATCTTTGAGCTTCAACAAGGTCTTGCTACCTCTAGGCAAGGTGCAAATCAATCATTCACAGAACATCTAGGGAACATAAAAATAGTGGGATGAACTCCGTCAATATAGACCTGCAACCCGTAATGTGTATGACTATGTGCAAAGGGAAGAGCAAGATAGAATTTTTTATCTCTTGGCAAGCCTAAGGCCGAGTTTGAAGACACCAAACGTGACATTCTTATGAGGCCTCAATTGCCGTCCTTAATACCGTTTGCTTCATAATACAAAGTGAAGAAACAAGGAGGAGAGTCATGCATTACGGGACTGATTGTGGCACCATCAACGGGATCATCAGAACACTCTGCAAACGCTGTTAGTTCTAATGCCAGGCAAAGTGATGGTGGTACTCGATTTGTCAAAGGGAAAGGAAAGAAGCCCCTTCGTTTCCATTGCAATCATTGTGATCGAGATGGGCATTCTAAGGAACAATGTTGGATTCTACATCCTCAGCCGGGCCAAATAAGGACAAAGGTCCAGCACGCTAAGATAGCAATTCAAGGAATACCATAGACTTCCAATCCAAGTTAGAGTCTCTAGCGCTGCAGGTTCAGCAACTACTTCAAACACATGGTTCGGGTCCCTTTGGCACTGAATTTGTAAATTTGGCCAAGACTTCTAGTAATATTAGTACCCTTTCGTGGAGTCTAGAAATCAATTTATTGTTGATTCCTTTGGTGCCATAGATCATATGTGTAGTTCCTCACATATTCTAGCTAATATTGTTTCTAGCTCTTTATATCCACCAATCACGGTAGCTAATGGAGTGCAGTACCAACCCAAGGTGTTGGGCAACCGAATGTGCTTTCGAAGAAAACTAAGGCTTTATTGATTCCGATTATCTTCGAATTTAATATCTGTGAGCAAATGTGCTAAACAAGGAATTGTAATGTCATTTTTACTCCACAAGGTGTTGTTCGGGATCGCAATACCCGAGGATGATTGGTGAAGGACAACTTCTGGATGGGCTGTACACCTTAGATTTGCATCGTGAAGCGTTGGTGGCTAGGAAGGGGAATGTGGATACCTCGTCTATGGCATTGGTGCATGGGTCATCCTTCGATTGGGTGTTGCGGTCTTAAACATGTCGTTAACTCATGATTCTAGTAGTTGTGATCCATGTCACTTTGCTAAGCAACATAGGTTGCCTTTCCCTAAACATTTGCATAAATCAACTGAATTGTTTGCTTTGGTACATTCAGACATTTGGGGATATTCTCCTGTTGATTCTAGAAAAGGTTTTCGGTATTTTGTTACCTTTATTGATGATAAATCGAGAGCTACTTGGCTTTACATTCTTAAGTACAAAAGTGAAGTGCTTATTGTTTTCCAGGATTTTTGCAATATGGTGAGTAATCAATTTAATACTTCCGTGAAGGTTCTTCGTATCGACAATGGTACCGAATACACCGATCATATATTTCAAGTATTTTTATGAAGCAAGGGTATTATTCTCGAGACAACATGTGGGGTACTCCACAACAAAATAGAATAGCTGAAAGAAAAAAAATCGTCACCTACTAAAGGTTACTTGGGCCTTGTTATTCTCTACGAATTTGTCTAAATCCTATTGGGCGGATGCAGTTATGACTAGCTGTTATATAATTAATAGACTCCCTAGTCGAGTATTAGGGTATATAACTCCTATGGAAGTGTTGTATGGGCGAAAATTTGATAAATCTCACTTCAGGATTTTTGGGTGTGTTTGCTATGTTCACTCTCAAACTGGAGGAAAGCTAGATCCTCGTGCCAGGAAATGTGTGTTTGTTGGTTATTCATCTGTCAAGAAAGGCTACAAGTGTTATGACCCTTACACAAAGCGTATCTATATTTCTTGGGATGTTGTATTTGATGAAACTCATATGTTTTTTCCTAACAAGAGCCACATTTAGGGAGTGCACATATTATTATAAGAAGTTTTCCTATGAATGTGCTCCTGTTCCTATGGATGTTAATGGGACTGGTGAAGCCAAAGTCAACAATGGGGGTGTCGAAGCCAACAATGGGAGCTGTGCTTCGGGTCACGAATTTGCAGATCAAGAAAATTCATAAGTGGATCGAGAGATTGAGGCAACTGTTGTTCCAGAAGCTGAACCTAGAATTGCCACTGACAGGCTGATAGATGAAAGGGCAGCAGATGTAATCCCGTTACAAAGATTATCTCGTGTCACTAGACCCTCAACTCGACTTCAAGATTTTACTACTTATTATTCAGTTCAACATCCCATTCAAGAATTTGTTGGATATGACAAATTATCTCACAATTTTTTGAGTTTTTATTTGCTATTGAAGAACAACAGAACCTCACAACTATGAGGAAGCAAGGGAAAAAGCCATTTGGGTTAATGCAATGAAGGATGAACTTTAGGCTTTAGATCGAAATCATATTTGGGAGCTTGTACAACTTCAAAGAGGGAAGAAGACAGTTGGTTGCCGATGGATCTATAAGATCAAATATAATAGTGATGGATCGGTTGAAAGGTGTAAAGCGATTTGTAAAATGATACACTCAAACACATGGTATAGACTACAAAGAGATATTTGCACCCGTGGTTAAAATGAACACTGTGCGTGTCCTTATGTCGCAGGGGTTAATTGTGGATGGTCCTTGTTCCAAATGGATGTAAAGAACGCATTCCTTCATGGAGATTTGGAGGAGGAGGTTTATATGGATCTTCCTCCTAGTCACCCCTTTGCATAATAAAGATGGAATTGTTTGTAGGTTGAAGAAGGCCATATATGGACTCAAGCAATCACCTAGAGCTTGGTATGGTAAACTAAGTGCTGCACTCATCAAGGTTGGATTCAAAAGAGGGATAACAGACTCATCAATGTTCACCAAGGCTGACAACAAAGGTATAGTTGTTGTACTTGTTTATGTTGATGATATTGTCATTATAGGCAGCAATCAACCTCGAATCGAAGCACTTAAGCGGCATTTGAGCAAGGAATTTGATATCAAAGACCTTGGCAAATTGAGGTATTTTTTGGGTATTGAGGTGGCGAGATCTCACAAAGGATTATTTTTATCTCAGAGAAAATATGTCATGGATTTGCTGAAAGAGACTGGGAAGTTGGGAGTTAGACCAGCCAACATTCCTATGGAGTATAATAGTAAGTTCATTTCGTATGACACTCCATTACAAGCTTCGTAACCAACATGATGTTGGGCGCCGGCGACTTGTTGGATGGTTTATTTATTTGACTATCACAAGACCTCGACATAGCATATACTATTAGTTACATAAGTCAATTTATGCATAAACCAATTCAAGGGCATATGGAGCTAATAAATGATTTACTACGATATTTGAAGGCCACTCCTAGGAAAGGAATTTAACGAAAAATAATGGTCACACGTAGCTTGTTGGTTACACGATGCGATTGGGCCGAGAACCCTATAGACAGAAATCTACTATGTGGTTTTTGTACTTTTGTGGGAGGAAACATTGTCACTTGGAACCACCGCCCAGGCAAATGCCAGCCTGGCTTAGGGCTCTCTCCCCTCACGAAGGGGAGGAGTTCGAATCCCGAGGCGTTGTTAGGGATTCTACCGGAGTACTGTGGTGGTGGGTCCTCAGGTCACTCCCTAGGATTTGCTCGCCCGCTGCCGACTTATGGGGTTCCCTGGGTCACAAAAAAAACATCGTCACTTGGAAAAGCAAAAACAAACGGCGGTTGCTCATTCGAGCGCAGAGGCGAATATCGGGCCATGGCTACTACTACTAGTGAAATTGTGTGGTTGAGACTTCTCGCCGGAATTGGGTTGCAATTGCATGACCAAGCCTACAAAGTTGTTTTGTGATAATCAGGTTTGTGACTCATATAGTTTCAAATCCAGTGTTTCATGAGAGGACCAAACATATAAAGGTGGATTGCCACTTTGTGAGAGAAAAGGTGCAAGACAAGACAATTGAGACTCCGTGACATTCACGCGAGGGTCAATCGGCTGATGTTTTTTACCAAAGCGTTAGTCAAGGGAGTATTTAAAGAAATGACAAGCAAGTTGACCTCCGAGGTCTTCGGCCCGTGGAAGAAGTGATATGCCCGTGGGAAGCCTCGGCACCCGTAACATAAGGCAAACCTCTTGGCCTTCTTTCCAAACTTGAGGATAGTCCATTGTCCTGGAGGAATAAATAGGCTTCATGGATTGGGCCGCAAAGGCCCATAGATGTAATTATCTCCCACCGACTGGATTTCCAACCCCAACTTGCACCGTGGGAGCTCATATGTTTTGATGCTCTTTTACATGTAATTGAACCCGTTCTTATGAATGAAAAGCTTGTCTATGACAACAAAAGAAAAAAACAAGATGAATTGCAAAAAGGTCTATTAAATTCACATCAATTAATGTCACCTTCGGGGTTGCCATGTAATTATGTATGAACGTGTTAATCCGTGTTAGAAATTATGAGTTCTCTGTCACCAATGACCAAAACAAGTTAAAGGGGTATGAATTATACATTCAAACATAGGTAACACATATCTCAAGGGTAATTTAAATTACAGGTTAGTTTTATTTTTTGTTGGGTAACTTATGTCATGTTCCGATCCTCGAGCGTGTGCTTATTCTTCACTAGTCGATTAAATAGCGAAGTCCCAGGACGTATCGCTGACCCATTCATTTTTAATATGCACGCGGAAGTATAATAAAATCCCAGACAATAAAGCAATGGGATAGGAAAGTATGACCAATTTTTTCACAAAAACCTTTTATAAACACACAGGTTTATACAATGTAAGCCTACAAAAAGGAATCAGCTTTCAACAAAAGAGAAATGCCCTAGGACTAACTAGCTGGACATGCTCGCCGATTCTCCGAGGCTTCACCTTTTGAACTTCGAGCCTCGGAGTCCCCATCGCTATCAACTAGGGGCCTGAAAATGGTTATACAATAACCAGTGAGATAATGTCTCAGCAAGTTTAACCCCCTAAGACCCGATTAGGAAATAAATACGCCCTAAGGGCTGCCTAAGCACACCACGAGTCAGATAACTTACCTTGGCCTCAGTTCCCCCTGCAAGTCAATATCATTTACAAAGGTCTCAAATCACATCATATCAAATCATTAATTAATTGACTCGATTGATTACATGTCACCACGACCCTTTCTTGGAGACTGCTCACTACTAAGCTGATAAATAGATAGTATAGCTTGCTTCTGAGATGATCGGGTATACTACTCTTTGCTACGCTGCCATATCGCCCTTAGGATGATATAGTGTACCGATAATGCTCAATCTAAGCTGATAAGGTATATACTGCTCTCTGCTAAGTTGACATATCGCCCGTAGGTTGATATAATATACTGGTATACTGCTTTTTGCTAAGTTGACATATTGCCTGTAAGCCGATATAGTATACCATCTCAATCAACCTCTTTTATCATTCCCGATAAAATAGCCGTGGAGTACATACGACCTTAACCAAAATACAAGGTTTTCACTTTTGAATCTCCCACTATTTTCGTAGTCCCAAAATAGATTTTTGGTGCTGTAGACCGACGCCCGGTAATTTTCAATTAATTACCAAAATTAATTACTTTAGGAATAAAATTCTAAAATCACAATTAAATCAATTCAAGACAATTTAGAACTCAAATAAATAAATGACGGGTGTGCCACAATAATTAGCATAAAATTCCTGGGTCCATCGGCTATCCCCTAATTTCCAATAAATAAATAAATAAATAAATAAATAAATCAATAATTACGGAAAATATTAAACAAATGCAATAAATCCAATTTAGGCCCGTAATGTCTAATTGGACACCGAAACGGACCCTAAAATTTCAAGGTTCATTTAATAAATAATAGCACGTGTCTACTCACTAATGTCACTATCTAACCACATAACATTCATCGGTAAATAATTAAATTAACTAATCTAGTCTAATCTATCCACCTAAACCATGCTTAATTAATCTAATCAACCCATAAGCATAATTAACCGACTAAGCAAGGATTAGTGAGTTCAATTCACTTGATCGGCGAGCTAGACGATTCAAAACGTCGGGAACGCGACGAGGCTCGATACTCTCAAAGCGGGCCCAGCTTTTGGGCCCGAAATCACTTCAAAACGGGCCCGAAGGTTGCTGGAAAACCCACTTTTCCCGCTCTCGGCTCGCTACGCAATCACGGAAACGGGGTTGGTTTGGCGAGGCGAGACTAGCGGAGGTTGCACGGGCACTTGGTGAGCCGAACGGCGGTCAAGTGGCTCCCACAACCACTCATGGCGTCGGACAACCTCTTGATGGCAAGACAACCTCCGTGAATGGCGAGCTGGGCGGGCGCAACACCGCTGGGACACGGCCTGAGGCGCGGCAAGCCGAATGGGCGGGCGGTGGCGAAAATAGCGAACCGCTAAGGGCGGTGGCTTGCTGGCTTGCTCCGGCGGCTTCTCTACTAGCTGGTGGTCTTCGAACGGTAGGAACAAGGGAGCGAGGGCAGTGGACGACAGTGAGGGGGAGAGAGGAAAGAGAGATGAGGTTGAGAGGCCACTTGGTTCAATTTTCTTCTCCTTTGTCCCATTGACCCAGCCTCAGCCAAGTCTGGTTCCTTGGCCCTCATTCAACCAACAATGCTCATCCTTGGACACTTGAAATGGTCCAAAATCATAAGCAAATGGGGGAGCTACGAATTTCAAGCCTTTTCCCTCCAATTAGACACTTAATTCTTCCTAATTCAACACCATTTGGCTTCAATAAATCCCGTTGTCGAGTCCTTGATTAAATCGATATTTTCCTCACCAATATAACCCACTCGCTTTCTAATTTTGTGACAAAAAAATGATCTCTGGCTTTTTCTGGACAAAAACGGCCCTACCTCGACTTTTTTTTTTCAAAAAGTCTCGGTTCGTAGAAAAATCTTCTGAGACTGAGTCGATGCTCCTAGAATTAATTGTGACATGATAGAACCTTCAATTTCTGAAATCAGACTCAAATTCATGGTTAATTTCAATTTGACGCGTTTTTAACGTGACTTAGGTTACCGGGTAGGTTTCAGAAATTTTTAGTACAAATGACTCGTGATCAATTTTTTTCGAGCCACAATAAATCCCATCGACACATTGGCGACTCTCAATTTTCGTGAAAATATTGAGGACTCAAATACGGACACAAGGTACCGAAACGATAGAAAAATCAGTCTAGTGCCAACTGACAAAAATTTTCCAATTTAATGGTGTCACCCATGATTAGCCACACATTTTAATCAAACCGATCTACCTGATTTCAAATCGATTTTATACTTGATCTGAAATGGCCTTTAAAGATGAGCACGGTCGAAAAGTCGATTTCGATCGAATTCTCGGGTCTATCACAAGAAAATTCTTTAATGGCTTCCATGAATAGTCTAATTATCTCGAGAGCGATCGCCTCTGAGTAACGTACCTTTAGGCGCGTCGATGAAATACCCGATTTATTCAAGTTAGAAAACATGATTGAAAATGCGGATATCACAACTTATTTGTTTTGGTTTTTTTGGTCCTTGTTTTGGAACCACAAAGCAGTGACAAGGTTGAGATAATTGGCAGCCCATTAAGATTAAACGGGGATCATTGTGAAGCCCAGAGTGCCAGAAACTTTGGCACCGACGAGTTTGAGACAAAGCTAAAACCTAGTAGTGGCGAAACAGAGCCCTTATAGTCGCTTATCCCTCTTTCCAGTTTTATCAATATCCGTGAAAAAGTGACCTGAACTTTCATACCTGCAGTTTTAGATGCCAACATGAGCATTTGCAATTTGTAAGTTGATGTTCATAAGTTGAGAAGCAGAGATAAACATTAGTTCAAATTGTCTCAATTTAAATTGTTTCTTAATTTCAATTTTTTGCTTCTCAAAGATTAAAGGAAAAGTAGATGTGATGATTCAAACACAAGGAAAATCAAACCGGACCAAAACATAAAAGTTTCCTTAAAAAAGAAAAGATAAAACTCAATAGATTAATTAATTGAGTACTGTCGAGGAAAAAGTCATTGCCCGAGCAGAGCAATCAGCGTAATTTGGGGCTTTTTGTTAGCGGAATTCATGTTTCGTTGTCGGCTATCGGCCGCATAGCAATTGGGTCGTTCACGTTTCTTTGTCGGCCACATAGCAATGGGGTCATTCTCATAGACTACGGCACTTTGCTTTTCGGTCTTCCAAGGAGTAGTACAATAATTTCAACTTTTAAAAAAGAAAGAGAGCCATTCTTCTCCTTTTCACACCAAGCAAAGCATCCATGGCTAGCTCAGACGCAGGAAGTTGCCAGGGAGATAGAGTAGCAGGTGTTCCTGAATTTTAGAGGACAATGTTCTCATCCACCAATAACATTTAACTTTATGGTCTTTGTCGTGATATGTTGCGAATCTCAGCTTTGATTGGTTTCTTATTACTACTCCATTAATGAATGACAGAAAGAGGTCCAACCGTCCAAGCACAACGTTACTGGTAGTATCTCCTGCAGTTGTCGCATTGGAAAATTTAATGAGTTCTTAGTTTCATCTCAGCATCAGGAGCAAAATTCATACATTTTTCTAGACAATGCAAGACAATCCAACTTTCACTTGGACTAAATAATCTGTACTGATGTGTGTAATAGCATCGTCTGCACGTATCAAGGCAGTCTTCATCACACGATGAAGAAGGTTGCCTTACAGATCGATTTTAGCATGAGAAGAATTTTATAATTGTAATTCATACTTTGTTGCATCCAAACGAATATAATAATCAAACGGCTAATCACTTAGCCAATCATTACTGGAGGATTTAAATTTGTATTCACATTGTTCTACAAGTTGTTAAAAGATTTTTTGAAGAACATAGATTTTCATAAAGTAATATGAAACGATTATTGTAGAAAGAAAACGGAAGTACGGAAGCATGTAGAATGAAATAATTGAATACATCTGGAGAAGATAAAATCAGAAAAAGGAAGAAAAGGACAAAAATATTCATATTTCCCGGGGCCTTCTGCCCGAGACCTCCGCTACCGCCATAGACCGAGAAATAATTCATGAAAGCTTTGATATGAAGAAGGTTCCGAGAAATGACGAGGTTGAATTAGACAATTTGTGGTCCATTAAGTGTGCCGAGATCAACCAAGAGATTTATCGTAAATTCCTCAAGGAGCCACATATGTTCTTGCCAGGTACATGAATGCGCACGTGTTAGACCAACATATGTTAACAGGTACATAAATCAAATCCGATTGAACATGATTTGTGGAATTTTTTTTTTTAAGTGTTGTTGAGTAAAGGATACTTTTGCTATTTGCAAGAGAATCATAAAAAAGAAGAAGAAAGAAACTGACAATATCTCTTGTTAATCATACAAAACGTGACCATTTATTATCTATCATCATTTGTAAAATCATCGAATTTTCTTCAAAATGTAATCAAAAACACTCTCTCGATAAAGAGAGAACAAATAACAAACTAACCATAGATTAAAAATAGCAAAGAAAATTGAAAAGTAATAATATACAAAATTAGGTAGACATATGAATTATTAAAGTTCGAGTGGGAAAATGACATAAATGGGTCATGAACATTGATCTAATGTGTAATATTATCCATAAATTTTTAATTTGTTTAATGTGATTTTTGAACGGTTGGCAAATGTTTAATTTGGTCCATTATATATTAAAAGGTTAATTTTGGAAGGATTATTGGAAATCGAGTATTTCACTAAGTTCGGTCAATTGACTTTATTAATAATTAATTGCTATTTATGGAAATAAAGTTTATTCCAAAAGTTTAGATTTATTAACGAAAGTATATCGCATCAATATAAAGAGTATATATGACCATTGTCATAACGTGAAATAATATTTTAATATTTATTTATAATGACAATGTAGTAATTTGGAATTTGTGGGATCAATATTATATTTCAAGTGTGAACCACAAGAAATTAGACCGGGCTTAATTAAAAAACAAGATGGTCGCATGTGTATGTTGTCGTATTTCATGTCATTTAGTTTAGGAGACCGCAGCTCTCAACGAGGAAGGTGGATTTGCTAAATTCATAATTCAAATTCTAAAATTAAATTGTCTCTACGTCCGTACCTCCGGATTTAAAAAAGAAAAGAAAAATTCTAAGGTTGATTGTCAGCTTGTGGGAGGGGTCTTCTTTCGATAATGTCAAGTTAGACCATCGACGACAGCTCAGTTTTTAATATCTATTTTTTTCGCACCTAACTTTTTCAGATTCAGTAATTTTTTTTTTTCCTTTAATGAATGACGTTATGTAAAGAAACAATCTAGACGCTGAAGAACGAAAATAAGAAAAGAGAATGAACCCCTCCTGTGTCTCTCGGATTTTTTACTTTTCGGTTTTTCCTCTGCCTTTACTCGCCAAATTCACGAGAATACCCATTCATACTTCGCTGAGTCCTCTTTTGTCCAGCAGAAAGAGGAGCGCCTCCGTCCTCTCTCTCTTCTTTCTCTCTATCCAAATCTAGGCCAAATCTATGTCTTCTTCTATCTTTCTTTACTTCCAAAATCAACTCCTTCCTCTCTTAAATTCGCAGTCATCCGTCCTTTGAGTTGACCATATCCCCCATCCCCTTCCCCTGTGTGTTTCGGGTAGAGTCGCATATCTTTCTAAGTTGATGCTTGATGCGGCATGCTACTTTTAAACAAGAACGTCCTACTTCTAAATGTAGATGAATGCGGTAAAGAATGAGATTGCAAGACCCAGACTTTCATACTTGCAATGTCAGATGCCAACATGAGCATTTGCAATTTGTAACTTGATGTTCATAAGTTGAAAAGCAGATAGAAACATTAGCTCATGTTGTCTCAGCTTAAATTATTTTTTAATTTTGATTTTTCGCTTCTCAAAGATTAGAGGAAAAGTAGATGTCAGGATCAAGACACAAGGAAAATCAAAGTGGACCAAGACATAAAAGTTTCCTTAAAAAAATAAAAATAAAACTCCAGAGATTAATTAATTGAGTAGTGTTGAGGAAAAAGCCCATGCCCGAGCAAGGCAATCAGCGTAATTTGGGGCTTTTTGTCAACCGACTTTACTTTTCTTTGTCGGCCATATAGCAATGGAATCTTCTCATTGAGTTCCAGCACTTTGCTCTTCGGTCTTCCAGGGAGGAGTACAATAATTTCAGCTTTTAGAAAAGAAAGAGAGCCATTCTTCTTCTTCGGTCTTCCAAGGAGTAATACAATAATTTCAGCTTTTAGAAAAGAAAGAGAGCCATTCTTCTTCTTCTCCAAGTGAAAATAACATAAATGATACTCACCCCGTGGTGGACGAGATGGTTCGCGCCTCGCCCCTCAACCGGCAGGGAAGATGTTTGAAACTTCTCGCCCCATTGCGTGACTCACCTGCGGCCTGTGGGAGGTGTATCCCGTGGGTCGCCCGGATTTACGCCGCGCCTACCGGTTATACGGCAATTCTCGATCACAAAAAAAAAACATATATGATCACTAAATTTTAGTCAAATATATAATATAATTTATGAATTTTTAATTTATTTAATATGATACTTAAATTTTAGTTTAATATTATATAATAATTTAATATGATCCATAAACTTTTAGTATATATTCAAATTAGTCTCTAAATTTTATAAAAATATTCAACGTTATCCTTCCATCAATTTAAGCTTAATGACCACATTGAATATTTCCAAATAGTCCCAGGACTAGTTTAAATATGTATCAAAGATTCATGGACTACATTAAATAAAATAAAAGTTTGGAGACCACATTGAATATTGAACTAAAGTTTATGGACTATATTGAACAAATTAAAAGTTCAGAAATCACATTGCATATTATCAAAATTCAAAGACAATTTGTGTTATTATTCCTATAGTTGTTACATTGGAAAATTTAATGAGTTCTTAGCTTCGTCTTCATACATTTTTCTAGACGATGCAAGACAATCCAACTTTCACTTGGATTGATCAATCCATACTGATGTAAAAAGCGTCGTCCACAGGTATCAAGGTAGTCTCGATCACACGATGAAGAATGTGGCCTTAAAGATCAATTTCAACACGATAAGAATTCTGTAATTTTAACACATACTTTATTGCATCCAAACCAATATAATAACCAAAAGGTTAATCACTTAACTAAGTATTACTCGAGGATTTAAATGTGTATTCACCTTGTTCTACAAATTTGTTGAAAAAAATTGGACGAACATTTATCATCGTAAGGTACGAAAACATGTATTGTAGAAAGAAAACGGAAGTAGGGGAGCATCTAATATGATATAATTGAATACATCTTGAGAAGATAAAACAAGA
The DNA here is from genome assembly GCF_016545825.1 of Eucalyptus grandis. Classification (NCBI taxonomy): domain Eukaryota; kingdom Viridiplantae; phylum Streptophyta; class Magnoliopsida; order Myrtales; family Myrtaceae; genus Eucalyptus; species Eucalyptus grandis. The sequence goes on from NC_052615.1 coordinate 18,691,251, forward strand.
AAAAGGAAGAAGAGGACAAAAAATTTCATATTCTTGGTGAGTGGCAAGGGCCATTTCGGCCGACGTGCACCCTCATGCGCACGCGAAAAATCACACACACACACACACTCACACGAAGAGGCAGGCCAAGTTCCAAGGGATTGATCTCGAGAGTTGGTAAACCATAAATCATGACCGTGAGATAATTCATGAAAGCTTAATATGAAGAAGCATCGGAGAAATGACAAGGTTGAGTTGAGACAATTCAGCGTCCATTAAGTGTGCCAAGATCAGCGAAGAGAATTATCGTAAATTCCTCAAGGAGCCATATATGTTCTTGACAGGTACGTAAATCAAATATGATTAAATATGATTTGTGGATTTCTTTTTGTTTGAGTGTTATTGAGTAAAGGATACTTCTGTGATTTTCAAGAGAATCATAAAAGAAGAAGGAAACTGACAATTTCTCTTGGGAATCATATATAATGGGATAGTTTATCATCTATAAAATCGATTGTAAAAATCATCGAATTTTCTTCAAAATGTAATGAAAAACACTCATTTGAGAAAGAGAGAACAAATAACAATCTAACCATAGATAAAATGGCAAAAACATTGAAAAGTAATAATATATGGAATCAGGTAAACATATAAATTATTAAAGTTTGATTGGGAAAATGGCATAAATGATTCGTGAAGATTGAGAAATGACATAAATAGTTCATGAACATTTGTCTAATGTGTAATATTGTTAATAAATTTTTAATTTATTCAATGTGATTCCTAAATGGTTGGTAAATGTTCAGTTTAGTCTATTACACATGAAAATGGTTAATGTTGGAAGGACTATTGGAAATTGTGTATTTCACTAAGTGTTTGGTCAGTCGACTCTATTAATAATTAATTGCTCTTTATTAAAATAAAGTTTAATCCAAAATTTTAGGCTTATTAATAAAGGTATATCGCATTTACATAAAGAGTATATAAGACTATTGTCAAGTAACGAGAAATAATATTTTAATATTTATTTTTAGGAAAATTTGTAATTTGGAATTTGTGGGATCAATATAATATTTCAAGTGTGAACCACAAGAAGCTAGACTGGGGTTCATTAAAAACCTAAATGGGTCGCATGTGTATGTTGTCGTATTTCATGTCAATTAGCTTTGGAGATCGCAGCTCTCAACTAGGAAGGTGGATTTGTTAGATTCATACTTCAAATTCTAAAATTAAATTTTCTCTACGTCCGTACCTCCGAATTTAAAAAAAGAAAATTCTAAAGTTGATTGTCAGCTTGTGGGGAGGTCTTCTTTGATAATGTCAAGTTAGACTATCGGCGAAAGCTCGGTTTTATCTATTTTTTTATAATTAACTTTTTCAGATTCAGTAATTTTTTTCCTTTAACGAATGACGTTGTGTAAAGAAATAAATCTAGGTGCTCAAGAACGAAAATAAGATAAGAAAATGAATCCTTCCTGTGTCTATCTCTCAGATTTTTTACTTTTCGGTTTTTCCTCTGCTTTACTCGCCAATTCGCGAGAATCCCCATTCAATCTTCGCTGAGTCCCTCTTTAATTCGGCAAAAAAGAGGAGCTCCTCCATCCTCTCTCTCCAAATCTAGGCCAAATCTCTATTTTCTAGCTTTCCTTACTTCCAAAATCAACTCCTTCCTCTCTTAAACTCTCCAGTCCTTCATTCCTTTGAGTTGACCATGTCCCCCATCCCCTTTCCTCTTGGGTTTCGGGTAGAGTTGCATATGTTTTCTAAGTTGATGCCCGATGCGGCATGCTACTTTTAAACAAGAAACGTCCCTAATTTCTAAATGTAGATGAATGCAGTAAAGAATGAGATTGCAACACAATGTAGCATTAATAATTTTGTTTAGGGGCTAAATTGTGATGTTACCGACATATTCAATCCCTTGTGTTCATGAAATGCGAAGAGATCTTCTTTTTGATAAAAATTTAGATGTCAACCATGGTGAAAAAAAGGGATCTCAGATTTGTTTTGCTATTTTCCTATAGTGGAAATTTAGGTGTCCACCATGGGCAATGAGCGTAATTTGGTTCTTTCTGTCAACCAACTTCACTTCTTATTGTCGGTCATACAGCAATGGGGTCGTTCTCATCGACCACCAGCACTTTGCTTTTCGGTCTTCCGAGGACCATATAATAATGTCAACTTTGGACCTGAGCAGGTCCTTAAAAGGCTCAAGGGGGACCCCCCCGACAGGAGGCGTACCCTCCCAGGGGTGAGAGACCCCCGCGTCGGGGCCCCCGTATTCCAGTGGGAGGGAAGAAAAAATAAAACTACCCCCACTGGCTCGCCCGCCACAACTCTGGAGCCCGGAAGGGCAAAGGAGAGGGATGCCACTTGGTGAGGTTAGAAAGGCAGCCCCTCCGGTAGCCGATCCCAGGCCCGGAACGGGACTGAGTAGGCCAATGACCCAAGCCAGGTAGAAATACCTGGGTCGTTCTCATCGACCACCAGCACTTTGCTTTTCGGTCTTCCGAGGACCATATAATAATGTCAACTTTTATAAAAGTAAGAGAGCCATTCTTCTCCTTTTCACACATGGTGTTGGATCTGTGATATTATTATATTACGACCAAAAGCATCTTCTTCAGCATTACCAGGGAAGAGAGATATCAAGTAAAGCCACTATAGCTAGCTCAGACGCGGGAAGTTACCAGGAAAATGAGTTGCAGGTCTTCGTGAGCTTTAGAAGACCCTGTTTCTCGCCACCAATATGATCTGACTTTATGGTCTTCGTCGTGATATGTTACGACTCTCTGCTTTAACTAATATCTCATAGGCCGATGGCATTCGATTGATTTTCCTATTACTACTCCGTTAATGAATGACAGAGAGAGAGAGGTCCAAGCACAACGTCACTGATAACAACTACTGCAGTTAGTACATTAGCAACTTCATTGAGTTCTGATTTCATCTCAGCATCAAGAGCTAAATTCATATATTTTTTTCTTGGACAACACGAGATAATCCAACTTTCACTTGGACTGATAAATCCATTGGGATGTGCGTAAAAGCTTCGTTCACATGTATCGAGATAATCTCCACCACGTGATGAAGAACATGGCCTTACAGATTGGTCTCAGCGTGAGCAATGTAATTTTAACACATGTTTTGTCGAATCCAGACCAAAAGGAAAAAATCAAACATTTGATCACTTAACTAATCATTACTAGAGGATTTAAATTTGTATCTATGTTGTTCTAAAAATTGTTGAAAAAAATTCGACGTAAAGAAATATGAAAACAATTATTGTAGAAAGAAAACGGAAGTAGGCGAGTATAAAAAATGATATCATTGAATACGTCCTGAGAAGAAAAAAAATCAGAGAAAGGAAGATAAGGAAAAGAAATTTCATATTCTGGGTGAGTGGGTGGGGAATCCTAACTTACTATTGCTCAAGAGTTAAACCTCATTTTGACTCGCATGATGAACGAGCGACTCTACAAGTAGGACTTGTAATTTACATTAATTGATATTGTAATTTATCGTTTTACGGGATTGGTCTAAGATGAGATAAAAGATTTCTTAATTAGTATAATATGGGGTGGACTAGTGTGGGCCGAGTTAAGCTTGGCTCGTAATGAAAGGGCATGATTTGAAACTCTATAAATAATACTCAAATATCTAATCTAACCTGAATTCTCACTAGTATCCTCACATAATGAGCGTTTACCTTGCGCTAAAGGGTGATGGGCCATCTCATTGAGCTAGTGATACAGAGGGCAATGAAGGAAAAAGACTTGTGCGTTGATCATCGCTTTTTGCTTCCGCATCAAGAACAATGGATTCCAAAACAGGCGTGTTAATCTTTCTACTCAATCATCTGTATTCTTGTTCTGGTTATGAAGATCTTGGGATTACACGTTTTGCATCCTACATGTGGTATCAGAGCCTCCACATAACCTAGAACTCGAATGCGTAGAATTTTGCCCTAATTTTAATATTTTCGTGATTTTTTTTCAATAAAAATCAAATTTAATTATAAATTCGGATTGGGCTCATTGAAACGAGCAAATCCATGGGTAGCACGTCACCGGGGGAGGCCCCATGCACCCCCATGCGTGGGGTGCCGCTCGTGCATGCGACGCACACGGGCACTGATGTCACGATGATGTCAGCAACCCATGCCTGACCCGATCCGACTCGTTGACCCACCCGAATCGGTCAACCTGTCAGACTAAGCGGTTGGACCAGACGGATGAGCCGGGAACTGATTGGACCGCTACTAATCGGACCGGTTTTGACCGATCTCTACACCTGCGTGTGAGCTCCACGCGCCACGCACTCAGGCGGCGCATGCGGGTGCGTGGAGGCTCCAATGGGTATGTGGTTGGCGGCTATAGGTTCTTATGAGAATTCTCTATCTTGAGGTGTACTTATTATACATGTTTGATGATTTTATGGATGTGAAATTACATACAAAACCCTAAATAAATGTATTTTTAGTGTATTTTTGCTTATTTTATTGTATTTTTCTGTGATTTTAGAAATACATGTATTGGGTTATTGGTATGTTATCACATAAACATTATAGAAGTGTAATTCATTAATAATATACAATAAAGTTCAATTTTTATTAATAAATAAAGTAATGTAATTATCATGATATGTGATTTTAGTAATTTACTACCACTATCACTAAAGTTAAAGTCATATGTATATGGTGTATGTGAGAAGTAAAATTTATATCCCTGGTATAAGAGAGTTTTAAGGATTCAATTGAGTTGTGATTGCCAAAGTGGCACACTTGATTGGGTTTGAGAAATTTCGGTCTCGTGTAATGATTGGGATGTCTCCCAGTCTAATGCGTAGTCATACTCCCAAAGGAGGTGATTATGTATTAGTTCATGGAGGGATACATGATGGTGTGGTAGAGGAGTGACTGATCCTAATTGTTCATATGCCCAAAGGTGATGAATTCACGAATGTTAGACTATGTTCACATAATCGCTATCATGTGGGGAGTGTATAACTGTATGTCATGTATTCTGCCCAAAGGTGATTATGTGATTTTACATGTGACTCTCTGGATGTGTACTTATACGTCAAGTTACATAGTACTAACATGATGCTAATTATATACATGTTTTTCAGTCACATTTTTCTATAAATGGTAACTCCATCACAATTGAGGTTCTTACTGGTTCAAACTTTAAAAGATGGAGAGAAGATTTTCTATTTGCTATGAAGATAGTAGATGTTTATGTGGCTCTTATTGCCGATTGGTCGACAGATCTTACTACCGAGAGTACAGAGGCTCAGAAAACACATTTTGCTGTCTAGGAAAAGAACAATAGAATTTTCTTACTATCCATGAAGTGTTCCATTCAGGAACACTTGAAAAGTGATTTGCTTGCGGACTATACTGCTAGGTAAATGATGGAAGCCTTAGTAGCTAGAAATCGTGTCTCGTCTAATGCTGAGATAGGGACACACCTGCAAACATTATTTAGTATGAAGTATGATGGTTCTTGTGGAGTTAGAGATTATATTCTAAAGATGGTAGATTTGCAGATAAATTTTCAGGCCCTCAATGTTGTTATTCCCATTGCTTACATTGTACATTAAGCTCTAAATATTATTCCTCCTGATTTTGGGATTGTCAAGACCAATTATAATTCTCAAGATAAGACTTGATCAATTAATGACCTGATTGCAAGGGTAGTGGCAGAGGAAGAACAAATTGAAGAGAGATAAAGGGCACATTGCTCTTTATGCTTCTAGTTTTGGTAGTGCAATGGTAATAAGTTGAAAAATTATACTCATAAGGGTAATTCTGAAGCTGCTGGTCCTTCCAATAATAAAGGAAATTCTGAAGCTGTTGGTCCTTCTAATAGTTTGGGTTCTAAGAAAGTATTCTCCAAGAATGATGGTGTTCTTTGCTATTTTTGTAGAGAGAGAGGACACGTAAAGAAACGATGTAATAAGTATAAGGATTAGTTGTCCAAGAGAACCAAGGGTGAGCCTAAAGATAATGATTCTTTGGCATTTGTCTATGAATTCAATCTATTTAAAACCCCGACCAATTCTTAGGCTGCATTTGACAGTTAGGATAAAATTTAGGATGTGATATGATTTATCCTATCCTATGTTTGGTGCTCACTCAGGACAGGATAAAATTGGATATAATGGGGATATAGGTTGGATAAAATTATCCTATGGGGGAGGTAGGATAAAGGTGGATAGGATTTCTAATGTCCATAATAGGAAAGTTATTTTTCTCGAATAATAAACTTATTAAATTAAAAAAATTGAAAATATATTTCAATATAAATAATATTTGAATTATAATTTAAGAAATTAAAAATAAAAAGTAGAAATTTATTTTTAATTAATCTTTTTTAATTTATATATTCAACTTAACTCTATCTTATAATAAACATTCAATCTATAAATTAAATATTTACATTTATTATATATTTTAGGTATGTTAGTACAATTTACTATTTGATAAAATTTTATTAAAGAATGATGAAAGGGGAAAAAAGAAATAATAAAGAAAATAATATAAAAAAGAGGAAAAATTAAGTAAAATAAATTTAAGAATAGTGTTACAAGAAATTTTTACCATCTCCGTTTATGAAAATTTAGGTTCATTTATAATTATATGCCATTTATATGAAAAAAATGTATATGATATGATATGATATGAATATATTCGATTTTATAGTGCAATTCACCAAACAATGAACAAGATATGAAATAATCTCGGGATTTCATATTTTATCATATTCAGTCCTATTCCGATTAGAAATCTGGACGACCAAACGTAGCCTTAGTGGCTAGATAGTGGTGCAACTAATCATGTTGCATTTACCATACAAGGGTTCATAAACTAAAGGATGCCAAATCATGATGAATCAAAGCTCACTGTGGGAAACAACATTAAAGTTGACGTCGAGTTTGTGAGAGATGTTATTTTAATTTTAGATTCTGGTTTTAGGATGATGTTAAGAAACACTTTTTATGTACTTTCTTTTAGGCGGAATTTAGTTTCCGTATTTTGTTTGGATATGTGTGGATACTCTTTTAAAATAAAAAGGAATAGTATTTCTATGTTTTATAATTCAAATAAGATTGGGTGTCGCAATTTATCCAGTGGATTATATTGATTGAGTTTGTCTCCTAACAACATGTACGTTATTTATTCAGTTGAAAAAGTTGTTTCCAAAAGGCCTCTACCTAAGGAACAATCTTATGCATTGCGGCATAAACGTCTTGGTCACATCTTTAAAGAAAGAGTAGAAAGGCTTATAAAGACTGACATCTTGCCTACTTTTAATAGTGCTCTAAGGATTTGCGTAGACTGTTGTAGAGGTAATATGACTAAGATAAAGAAGAAATCCGCCGTACGAAGTTCTGATTTGTTAGAGGTTATTCACACTAATATTAATGGACCATATGTCACGTCCCGAACCCCGGGCATGCGCACATCCCTCGGTGGTCAACTAAAATGCGACGTCTTAGGACGCGTCGCCGACCCATTCATTTTATGCACATGTGGAAGTGAACTAATAAACCCCAGACAACAAACAAATACATGGATAGTAAAAGTAGGACAATCAATTATCACAAACCACGCTTTAAAAACATATCAGGTTAACTTAGGAGTTTATATACAGGTCCTTCTAAAAAAGAACTCATAGTCAACTTAAACTTCACTATCGATAGGGCCAGCCAAAAGGTGTTGCATCTTGCACCCACCAAATCCACATTTTGCAGATTTCCACGCTACGGCCCTAAAAAATGTTAACTTAAGACGGGGTGAGATAAAAATCTTAGCGAGTCAAAACCTTAAACCCTGATTAGGATGCAAATTCACTTAGAGGCAGCCTAAACAGGCGTCACAAACAACTTACCTCGCCTCGACACATCCCTACAGATCAGCCCATCACATATACGATTATCAATGCATCAAGCATCACTTAATAACCGGAACACATCATTTCAATCACAAATAATCACAAGGGTCCCGATTATAAGGTAAAACCGTTATGACACGTCTCATACCGTGCCACATAATTTTTTCCCCATAATCAGGCGTAGCTATCTCAACCACTCAGGCATGTTCCAGTTATTACGACCCATCGGCCACGGCCAACTCAACAGTTGGTGGTCATCCGGCGTAACCGAGCATCATCCTGCTTCGTCGGGCACGGCAATGTCTAGAACCCCTGCTTAGACGGTATCTTATAAAGGGGCATCGGTCCGGCCTCCACCGCGACTCGGCTTCCGGACCCCCGCCGGGCATCTAATAAACATCGGGCATCATCTCCAAACTCCCGTTGGGAGACGGGTTCCGATAGTGACCACACGCACATCCACACTTGGCTAAGAACACTTTGCTTTGCATCCAAATACCTCGTATTTAAATAATGAACTTGGCATTTTTTTCTTCGTATTAAAATCATCCCAGTAAAATAATCGTGTGTGGTCACGCCTTTAGATCGAACCAATAAACATGATACACTCTCGTTTCAAAATTCCATGATTTTATATACTATATAAAATTTTGGTGTAAAAATCGACACTCGGTATTTTTCTAATTAAATACCCATCAAATCCAATTTTGCAATAATAGCCAATAACAATCACCAAGCACTTAATTGCACAAATAAACAATCAATTTCACATATACATTCAACCATGACAATCAGTGTAAAATTATGCAAAACGGCTATTTCGTCACAATTTACGCTAATTATAATTAATTAAATAAATTGCAATTAATGAAAAAAATCTAATTTAATTAAACTAACCACGGTTAACTAACTAACCCTAGTTAACTAACTAACCTAGGGTAGGCTAACTAAACTAACCCCTAACCAAACTAACTTAACTAACTAACCATTCTAACTACTAGTTACACTAACTAGGATTAACACTAATCCTTAATTAACAGTAACTAACCTACTAAGTGTAATTAACTTCCTAATTCGAGATTAGGGCATTAACTCACTGGATTAGGGCATCGACAGGTTCACGACAACGGTGGCGTGAAGGCGGTGTGATATAATAGTGTTGTATTGACCCTTGCTGATTATTATGGTCGAGCAGTTGATTTTCGATCAAATTCTCGAGTTTGCCGTGTTTATATCTCTTAACGGCTTCACCTAATAGCTTAGTTAACTCGTGAGTGGCCAACTCCGAGAAAAATGACCATAGGCGCGTCAACGAAATGGTCATTTCATATTATCGGGATGAGGTCGAATTTCAGGATGTCACAACTCTTCCCCTCTTATAAAAATTTCATCCTCGAAATTTAAACAATTTCAATTCTTTTTAAAAAAGGTGGGGGTATTGACGTCTCATCGATTCCTCGCTTTCCCAAGTTACACATTGTGTTTCGTGGTGTTGCCAAACCACTTTAACCAGAGGGATTGTCTTGGTACACAGCACTTGCTCCTTTTGATCCACTATTCGAACTGGTCTCTTCACTTATGACACTCTCTCGTCCACGTCTATTTCCTCAAAATTCAGCATGTGGGTTGGGTCAAGTTCGTACTTCTTCAACATCGCTACGTGGAAGATATCATGCACTTGTGCAAGTTTCGGCGGCAACGCGAGACGGTATGCCAAAGTCCCAATTCACTCCAAAATTTCAAAGGGACCGACATACCTTGGACTTAACTTCCCTTTCTTGCCAAAGCGCGAAGTACCCCTCATTGGTGACATTTTAAGGAATACGTGCTCACCAACATACAAGCTCGCATCATATCTTCAAGGGTTTGAATCGTTCTCTCAGACTGGCCATGTGACATCTTGATTTTCAGGTTATGTTTTCAATTGAATGAGTTAGGCTTTTCATCGATGCGCCTATAGCCTTTTTCTCTGAGTTGGCCACTCACGAGATAACTAGTTTATCTGGTGAAGCCGTTAAGGGATTTTAACGCAACAAACTTGAGAATTCGACTAGAAATCCATTGTTTGACCGTGCTAATCTGCAAGGGTCAATACGGGACTGTCAAAATCGATCAGAGATCGGAGATAGGTCTTCGACAGAGATATGTGATTAAAGTGTGGGTGATTCCACCTAATTGCAAAATTCTCGTCGAGCGGCACTAAACTGATTCTTCTGTCGTTTCTGTACCCTGTGTTTGTATTTGAAACATCGAGATTTTCACGACAATCGAGAGTTGCCAATGAGTCGAAGATGTACAATATGGCTCGAAAATAATCGAGCACAGGTCAATTGCACTAAAAATTCCTAAAAGTTACCTGGTAAGCTGGGTCACGCTAAAATCGCGCTCGGTTAAAATTAACCGCGAATTTAAACCCGATTTCAGAAATTGAAAGTTCTATTATATCACAATTCATTTTAGGAACGTCGACTTGTCCTTCGAAGATTTTTCTGCAAACTCGAGATTTCGGCGAAAAATCATGGTAAGGTTATTTTGAACCGGGAAATTTGAGGGACCGTTTTTGGTCACATTTTTGGCCGTCAAGTTGGTTCAATTGACGAGAGAAAATCGTAAGAGGGACGATGGGACCTTGGCTGAATTTTTGGGGCTTCAATTGGATCAAATTGGACGAGAATTGAATTGGATTTGTAGGGAAATTGTCCAAATTCGTAGCCAAGGGGGTGCAGCCACTTTTGGACCATTTCATTAGCTTGTTGGGGAAGCCTTGGGTGTGCTTTTGGCTGAGGATGATGGCTGAGATGTGGTGGGGCCATGTGATGAGTGAAATGGATAGAATTATGGACTTTGATGGCAATTGGGTCCCCCTCTTCAGTAGCTCCTCTCTTCTTCTTCTTCTTTCCTTGGTTGCTTTCCCCATTGTTGTTGTGCTTTGTGAGCTCAAAACCAGAGAAAATAGCCAGCCAAGCTAGCTAGCCTGTCCAAGCCCCCTGCCGCTTGCCGGAGCTCCTTTGCCCGCCGCTCGAGCCCGTTGTTGCCGCCCCGCTTGCTCACTACTCCGCGCCTCCCGCGTGCTCGTCCCATGCTTGCTCGCGCCCAGCAAGCCTTCTAGAAGCTTCGCCAACTGCTGTTCGTTGCTGTTCAATCGTCTGTTGCCCTCACCATCGACTGTTGTAGCCCACCTAGTCCTGCCTTGTTGTTTCAGCCCCAACCAGTCGCTTGATCTAGCTATTTTGGCCTAAGGACAGAGCCGAAAGCTCAGCAAGGGTTGAGGTCTTTGTGGTCTTTGTGGCCCGTTTTAGGTCCCTTTTGGACCTCTTTTGGTGTCACTGTGAGCCCGAGTTTTGCTCACCATCGCATTGCCGTTGCTGTGGACTCACTGGCCCACTAAACTGGTGAGTTTACTTGCTAAACTCTGGTTATGGAGTTAATGATGCTTAATAGGTAATTAGTTTAGGCTAATTATGGATTATGTGGTTAGTTAGATTAGATTAGTGATTTAATTGCTTAATTATGCATGTTAGGTGGTTAGAATAGATTGATTAGGGGCTAAAGGAGTTGTGCTATTTATTTAGATAGGTTCAAAAATTTTCTAAGCCCGTTCAGGTGGTTAGATTAGCATTTCCGGCCTAAATGAGTAATTATTGTATTTAATTTGTATTATTTAATTATTTTTTGTATTTATTTAATTATTTAATATTTTTCAAAAATTATACCGGATAGCAGTGACCGAATTTCGTGCCGATTGGGTGGTATGCTTAGTTTATGCAATTGAGTGCAATTGAATGGTGATTTTGATTTTTGAGTTATTATTTCAAAATTATGAAAGTTTGGTATTTAATTAGAAAATACCTAGTGTCGGGTTTTGACACCGAAAATGGTTTTAAATACTATATCAAATAATGAGATTTTAAAAGGAAGGATATCAATTTATAGGGTTCGATCTGACCGTGTATCCACACACGATTATTTTCATCGAGTGTTTTTAATACGAAGAAAACAGACCAAGGACGTTATCTTAATTGAGGCATGTGAATGCAAAGCACAATGTCCTTAGCCAGAATTGAATGATTGTGTGTTGGTTAAGAGAACCCATCCCTGATGTGAGTCGAATGGATGTTACCCCTATATGGGACACCCCTGGATAATGGAAGCCGGTTGTAATAGATTCTGGACCGATACTCCTTTGGGAATGCCGTCTAATAGAGATGTAGCTATGCTTAATGGAGTGAGACGACGCCTGGCTATGCCAGAAGACTGCCGAACATCGAGTAGGTCGTGCCCTTGGGGATGTTAAATCAATTGGAACGCATGATTGATTGAGATAGATGAGCTGGATTATGGGACAAAATTCTGTGGCATGGTATGAGACATGTCATAACGATTTGGCCCTATAATTAGGACCCTTGTGATTGATTGAAATTGAGCGAGACGTTCCAATTGATGTGTGCATTTATTATATGCATATGTAATATGAACTGTATTGACATGCAGGAAGGAACTGAGGCGAGGTGAGTCTCTTTGGCATATTTCATTCCTAATCGGGGTTTAGGATGTGAACTCACTGAGGTTTATATCTCACCCTATCGTGGGTTACCATTTTTCAGGTACCTAGTGTGAAGGACCAGGAGCTTGAGGCGGAAGGGTCAAGAGCATGGGTGGCTTAGTAGTTATTTTTGGAGATAGACATCTTGTACATAGACCCTAGAGTTGGCCTTTGTGTATAAACTAGTTTGCTTATATAAACGTGGCTTTTGTGATTTGTTGTCCTGCTTTTCTATCCTATGCTGTTTGTTGTAAGGGAGTTAGTTATTCGCTTCTGCATGTGCAATAAAATTGAATGGGTCGGCGACGCATCCTGGGACGTTGCAATTTAATCGACCATCGAGGGATGTGCACACGCTTGAGGATCGGGGCGTGATAGGCCATCTGTCTATGGGTGATAGGCTGTACTATACTACAGCTTCATTCCAAAGGTAGTTTGTAAATTTTTCCAAAAGGATACTGTGAACTTCGGGTCTCGATTTGTCGTAATCGTCACTGGTACTCCATGCAGTCGAACTATCTGGCGCACGTACAACTTAGTGTATCTGTCCAATGCATAGTCCTTTCGTATGGCGATGAAGTGAGCAGACTTCGTCAATCTGTCAACTACAACCCATATAGAATCATTACCTCGCTGACTTCTCGGTAGTCCCATCACAAAATCCATTGTGATATGCTCCCATTTTCACTCGGGAATCTCGAGAGGTTGCAAAAGTCCTCCAGGCTTGCAATGCTGTGCTTTCATTTGCTGGCATGTCAGACACTTGGCGACATGTCTAGCGATATCCACCTTCATACCGGTCCACCAAAAGTGCTGACGCAGATTCTGATACATCTTTGTACTGCCTGGATAAATATTGTAACTGCTACGATGGGCTTTTGACAAGATCTCCTCCTTAAGCTTTGCATCGTCAGGTGCGCACAATCGCCCACGAAACTTTAGTGTTCCGTTGTCGGTAACTTGAAAGTCAGCCTTCCTCTTTTCGCATCTTCTTGCAAAATTTTCTAGATCTCCGGGTCTGTCGACTGCAACGTCTTGATCCTTATTTGCGCTTCTGATTCAATTTTGAGGGTAGCCATGAGACTTGAAAGGTGGCTTACCTCAAATTTGAAATCCAAATCTTGAGCTCCTTTGAGTAAGATCCACTCTTGAACCATCGTCTGCGCAATTGAAGACTTCTGACTTAACGCATCCGCGACTTTATTGGCTTTTTCAGGATGATACAAGATGTCGCAGTTGTAATCCTTGAGAAGTTCCATCCAACGACGTTGTCTCATGTTCAACTTCTTCTAAGAGAATAAGTACCTTATTTACACTGATATTAGTTGACCATACATGGCTACTTTGTGCAGAAATTTTTATTTCATCACATTTATTGACGACTATTTCCGATATGGATACTTATACTTGATTAAAGAAAAGTCCGAGTTTCTTGACAAATTCAAGATTTTTCGGACTGAAGTGGAGAAACGGTTGGGAAAAGTTATAAAGATGTCAGATCTGATCATGGTGGTCAGTATTTTGGTAGGCACGGTGATGCTGGACAACTTAAAGGGCCATTTGCTAAATACTTAGAGGATTATGGGATAATGGGTTAATTTACTATGCTCAGAAGTATTGAACAAAATGGTATAGCTGAAAGGCGCAATCGTACTCTTATGGACATGATTAGAAGTATGATTAGTAGGACCAATTTACCTGATTTTCTGTGGGGTGAAGCTTTGAAAACACCTCTTTATATTCTAAATTGTGTTCCTACTAAAGCGGTTCCATTGACTCCTTTTGAGTTGTGGACTGGATGTGAACCTAGCTTGAATCATCTTAAAGTTTGGGGATGTCCGCCAGAAGTGAAGTTATATAATTCAACATTAAGTAAGTTGGATTCTAAAACTACTCAATGTTACTTCGTATTTTACCTAGATCATTCAAAGGGGTATCAGTTTTATAACCCTAAGGGAGGTATAAGAATTGTGGAATCTCAGACGGAATTTTTTTTAGAATTTGATGTAGCTGAAAAGGATAGTTGCTCACAAATTATTGAAGATGATAGTATGGTGGGGATTACTAGATCCCTGTCTCATCTTGTGTAGACGATTATGGAGCCTCTTGCGCCTCAAATTGAGCCTGTTGTGGCTCGGGATCCTATTGTTAAGATAGTTTTTGATGAAATTCCTCAAGCCCCTCAGATTCAGAATGAGATTGAAGTAGCTCTACTCAAAAGATCGACTAGGGAAAGACGTTCAGCTATACCACCTGACTATGTAGTCTACCTAAGAGAGGATGATTATGATATTGGTTGCATTGTTGATCCTGTGACTTATACATATGCTATTTCATGTCCTCAATTAGATTTATGGCTAGATGCGATGAAAGATGAGATGTAATCTATGAGACACAATGGTGTTTGGGAGCTCGTTGAATTGCCTGAAGGTTATCAACCTATCAGCTGCAAATGTGTATATAAGACTAAAAAGGATTCCAAAAGAAATATTGAAAAGTTTAAAGTTAGGCCGGTAGCTAAGAGTTTCACTCAAAGAGAAGGAATAGATTATGAAGCAACATTTTCTCCAATTTTGTTTTTTTGTTTTTTTTAGATTCATTTAGAGTGATTTTGGCATTGGTAACTCATTTTGATATGGAGTTACATCAGATAGATGTTAAGACTGCTTTTCTAAATGGAGACCTTAATGATGAGGTTTATATGGTGTAGCTTGAAGGTTTTGCAGCAAATGACTCATGTAAGCTTGTATGTAGATTGAAAAAGTCTATTTATGGCCTTAAACAAGCTTCTAGACAGTGATATTTAAAGTTTCATAGTATTATCACTTCATTCGGATTTATTGAGAATAAAGTAGATCAGTGTATATACACCAAAGTCAGTGAGAGGAAATACATTTTTCTCATATTTTATGTGGATGATATCTTACTTGCTAGTAGTGACATTGGTTTACCGCATGAGACAAAGCGGATGTTATCGAAAATTTTTGACATGAAATACCTTGGTGAGGCGTCTTTTGTTCTTGGTATTGAGGTCCATAGGGATCATTCTCACTGTTCATTGGGTTTGTCTCAGAGGGCACATATTGATCGCATTTTAGAAAGATTCAATATGCAGCATTGTAAGCCAGGAAATGCTCCTGTTATTAAGGGGGAAAAATTGAGTCTTTCACAATGCCATAATTTAGATTTTGAGAAAGTTCAAATGAAGAATGTACCTTATGCTAGTGTGCTTAGAAGTATCATGTGTGCTCAAGTTTGCACTAGACCAGATATTGCCTTTGCGACAGGGCTTCTAGGCAGATATCAGTCAAATCCAAGATGCGATCACTAAGTTGCTACCAAGAAGGTTTTAAGGTACTTAAAGAGGACAATAGATTATATGCTGATTTATAGACATGTTTCGGACTTGCAACTAGCCGGGTATTTAGATGCAGATTTTGCTGGCTGTCAAGATGATAAGAAGTCAATGACAGGATACATATTTATGTTGGCAGGAGGTGCAGTATCATGGAAGAGCAAGAAATAGAAATCTATATCTTCTTTTACTATGCAGGCAGAGTTTATAGCATGTTTTTTAGCTGCTACTCAAACTATTTGGCTCCTGAATCTCATTAGGGAGTTAACAGTTTTTGATTTTGTGGATAGGCCCATACAGTTATATTGTGACAATAATTCTACAGTGTTGGTTATTAATAAAACAGAAGTCTCAAGAGGTTTAAACACATGGAGGTCAAGTTTTTGACTATAAAGGAATCAGTGCAGAATGGTGATGTTGCAGTAGATCATATTCCTACAGATGATATGGTTGGAGATCCACTAACTAAAGGCCTATGCCCGTGTGTATTTGAGCGACATGTCATTAGCATGGGCTTAGGAGTATCTTGGGATACTGTTATTTAGGGAGCTGTGTTTTAATTTTCCTCGAATAAAGTTTATATATGTATTTGTTACAATTTAGTAACATTTTGATATATATATATATATATATATATATATATATATATATATATTGATAAAAGTTTCAAGGTATTGCATAAACCTTGAGTGAAGGCTAGGGGCATTCGGTTATTAGCTTTGTGCATATGTCTTGTTATACATAAAGAAATGTTAACAATAAAGACAAGGCATATGTGGGTTCATTGGAACCATAAAGACATTCTCTAGTGGCACAAATTTTTTATGACGCTTAAAGTAAGAGAATGGTAACTGACAAATGAGATTTCTTTATGAGAGATGTTATCCATTTGCCACACTAGCATATTGAATTTATATCAATAAAATTGAAAACACTTGTGACCATGGAAGATTCTGTGTGTATACATACAGTTACCACCATGATTCGGTGTTTGAGATTTTATATGATTAAGAATTATCTTTAGACCAAGGTGTGCACATAGAATACAATTTCAATTTATATAGTCCAAGTTGGAGAATGTAAAAGTTTTTCTAGTGTGGATTACATTAATTGATATTGTAATTTACTGTTTTACGTGTTTGGTCTTAGGTGAGATTGAATGTTTCTTAATTAATCTAATATGGGATTGGCTAGTGTGGGCCAAGTTGAGCTTGGCCCGTAATGAGAGGGCCTGGTTGGAAAGTCTATAAATAATGCTCAAGTCTCTCCTCTAACCCGAATTCTCACTAGCATCCTCACATAAGGAGCGCTTACGTAGCGCTAAAGGGTGAGGGGACCGTCTCATTGAGCTAGTGATACAGAGGGCAATAGAGGAGAATGACTTGCGTGTGGATTATCGCTTTTCGCTTCTGCATCAATAACGATAAATTCCAAAATAGGTGCGTTAATCTTTCTATTCAATCATCTGTGCTTTTGTTCTGGTTATGGAGATCTTGGGATTACATGTTTTGCATCCTACAGGACATGTTTTACAAAAACTAAAAAATTGACAAAAAAATTAATTTCGCTTCCAATTCATTAAGTTTCATTCATATTAATCTTAATTTTATTCCCTTTAATTCGTTACTAGCTAACCAAAGTACTTAAAGTATGAAAAAGTCGATATTTTAGGCACTATTTTCATTGCAAATATGGAAATTAACGTCTTGATACTACTCGTGAATTAAAGAATATTAATGTTCTTTAAATTATTTCTTTAAATGTACGTGTTGACACAGCCACATTCTACGTTTAAAACATCGGGCGGTCTCATTCGATGGCAGAAGCTTGACTACTTTTTATATGCTTTTAATGCTTATACCATGTTATCACAAGGGCCGGCAATTCTTCTTAATCGGGTTTCTTAATAGTGTCAAAGCTGTGTAATTGGAAAACACTATATTTTTGTTAATAAAGCTATAAAACTTACCCATTAAATTCATGGCAATCCATGTCACTTCAGGTTTGCCACATAATTACGTATAATTTTGTTAATTCATGTTAGCAACTGTCAGCCCTCTCTCACCGTTGATCAAAAACAGATTTCAGGGTATGGATTATACATTCGAACATTGGTAACAAATACCTCACAGGTAATTTAAATAACAAGTTAGTTCTGTTCCGTTTTTTTTTTTTTTTGGATTACTTATTAGTTAAAGTTCTAATCCTTGCTCTTAAACCACTCAGCAGTAATGGCTTGGGATAATTGGTGGTCTACTAATATTTCGTTTGCTCCACTGAAAATAAATAATTTAGAGAACATTTTCCCCATGATGATTACTTATATAGTGTACCAAAATGAATGAACAAAATGATTCTTTGGGTCAACTAAGGAAATATTTTGTATGATTAAGATCAATTGGGAGATCATTGCATCCACCAGGCACAAGGTGCACTAGTAAGGGAATTGGAGTGAGTGAGGATGTTTAATTTTAGTTGTAGAACTTGACTCCTACCCTTTACAAAGAAGCAGAACATAAATTTGAAAGAGAAAAAAAAGTTAAGAGTAGGACAAAGGGATAAAAAAAGGAACTAGGAGACCATCGTAAGTCCTGGAGTGCCAAATAGCAACTTCAACATTGGAGACTCAGCTACAAGCTTACAACCAAGCGGCGGCAAAGCGATTCTTTAGAGTTGGTTATCCCTCTTTCAGGTTTTGCTAATAATCATAAAAAAAGCGACCTCGACTTTCATACTTGCAATGTCAAATGCCAACACAAGTATTTGCAATTTGTAACTTGGTTTTCATAAGTCGACAAGTTGAGAGAAAACGATGGCTCACATTGTCTCGGTATATATATATATATTTAATTTGATTGTTGCTTCTCAAAGTGTAGAAGAAAAGTAGATGTAATGATTCAAACACAAGGAAAATCAAATTATACCCAACATATTTTTTCCTAAAAAAGGCGAACTCATGATGCAACTCTTAATGATGGATTATTTATCAGGTCTGCCCCTGAATTTTCTTTTCAAAAAACATGATAGGGAAAAAATCATCAAAAACCCCAAATTTTGTTCAAAGTAACAAATTTACCCCATACTTTTTTTTCGTGACACAAAAAGTCTCAAATTTTGCCAACTATGACACATTTATCCTAACATTTTTTCATGACACATAAACCCCTAAACTTATAACCATGTGACACATTTCCCCCAAAATATAGGGCATTTTCGTATTTTATTTTTAAATTTAAATTTTCTTTTTCTTCCTCCCTGGAGGGAAGCTAGACTCAGGTGAGGGCTGCCCTTGTAGGTGTCAGGTTGCCCTCATTGGCATTAGGCAAGCCACCCTCACCAAATCCGGGGAGGAAAACCCTCGCCTAATGCAGGTGAGGGTAGTGGGCGAGGGCATTCCTCGCTAGAGTCGGCCCAGGCGAGGGCTGCCCTCACCTGGCGTCCAGTGAGGGTTGCCCTCGCCGGATTTGGCGAGGATTGTCCTTGCCTGGGTCATCGAGGGCTATCCTCTCTTGACCTACCTTCGCTGACCTAGGCGAGGGTTGCCCTCACTTGAGTCCGGCTTTTCTCCGTTGTGGTCAGCAAAGGGAAGAGATAACAAGAAAAAAGGGAAAAAAAAAAAGGAAAAACAGAAAAATGAAAAAAAAAAAGACGAAAATGCCTATGGCCAGAGAGTTTGGAGTAAATGGGTCAGGATTGACAAGTTTGGCATTTTTTGTGTCACAAAAAAAAGCTTGAGATAAATTTATTATTCTGGGTAAAGTTTAGAGTTTTTGGTGATTTTTTCCCAACACCAGCAGATTTTGTTAATTCAATTTTCAATTATCACAAGAAACTTACACCCTACATAGATTAATTAATTGAAAAGTCTTTAGGAAAGGGCACCACCCTAGGGGCTTTCTTCTGTCAACCCACTTTATAATTGTCCCCACTACTCTTTGTCGGTCATTTAGCAACTTGCTTTTTCTCATCGACTACCAGCACTTTGCTTTTTGGTCTTCCAATAAGTCATATAATAATTTCAACTTTTCTTAAAGAAAGAAAGCCCTTATTCTTCTTTTCACAAATGACGTTTGATTGTTGATATGGACGCTTATTCTGTTCAATGGTTGATTCAATAAAGGGTGGGAAGTGTTTGCAAAAGATTAGGGCTTGTTTATGTAAGACTAAGCATATGACTGTTCAAAATTTTTAAATATTTTAAAAAATGAAAAAATTTACATACGAATTTACGTGCCAACATTTTTAAATTGTAAAAGTTTAAGGTATTTTGGTTTTTTTTTTTTAAAAATCAAAATATGAGAAAAATATGTTAAAAAAAGAAGATCATTTTATATAGATAGTTATGATTTGACATGAATGACCATGGAGGCCAACTCTTTGGCATTATTTATCGCTAAGTAGCAATAGCAATTTATGCTTGTGGGAAGTGGGAGAAAATTGTGATAATGAAATGCTGTGCATGCAATTATCTAATGATTAAATCTTTCAACATGTTAGATATTCCTCCTCTTGAATATGCAGATTTCTAGGTTCCCTCGGGCAAAATACGAAATACTATTCTACGGTGCATTTGGTTCAGCATTCCCAGAGGGCTTTCAGTCTCCAAAGCCCCTTGGGGAAATAAAATGTTGATCAGCAACTTATTTAGACGATAACTTATTAGTTATCAATAGTTTTGTTATCGTACTAACATTTATTTGTACTTTTAAAATTACGCATTATTTTCATAGTTTATCAATATTAATTTATGTGACTTACCAACGCGTTAAAGGTACTATCTTTCTTTATCCGTATCTTTCTATAAATGCGGATATGACATCCCTCGAACTAGCCCTTTTAGCCTTCCCACGATTGTCCTTCTCTTGGGCAACTTTTTTATGGGTAGCTTGGATGGTGTTGACAACATCAGAGTTGGAAGCCACCGCTATCACGCGCTGATCCTCTGAGCGTGTGCCCATCCCTCGGTGGTCGATTCCCACGATGCGTCACCAACCCATACATTTTATGCGCATGCGAAAGCAAATAAATAAATCCCCATACAACAACAAGATGGAATAGAAAAGCAGGGCCACAAATTTTTGAAAACCAAACCTTACCTTTATATACATATCACACCAAGTCAATTACAAAACTAGCCGACTATATAATGCCCTATATCGACTTTTCGCCAAAAATCTCGGTTTGCAGAAAAATCTTTGGAGGATGAGTCAACGTTCCTAAATGACTTATGACATGCTAAAATCTCAATTTTTGAAATCAAATTCAATTTCGTAGTTAATTTCAATCCAGAGCGATTTTAGCGTGACCCAGCCTACCGGGTAGCTTTTAGAAATTTTTAGTGCAAATGACCCGTAATCGATTTTCTTCGAGCCACGATGTACCTCTTCGACATATTGGCGACTCTCGGTGGTCATAAAAATCTCGAAATTTCAAATACGGACACAGAGTACCAAAATAACAGAAAAATTAGCCTAGTACCGGTCGATGAGAATTTTTATAATTTGGTGGAATCATCCACGTTTAGCTACACATCTCTGTCGAACCGACCTATCTCTGATCTCTAATCGACTTTTAGCTGTGCCGTAATGATTTATGTAGATAGGCACGATCGAATGGTCGATTCTTAGTCGAATTCCCAAGTCTATTGTCCAAAAATCCCTTAATGACTTTCTCAGATAGTCTAGTTATCTCAGGAGTGATTAGCTCTAAGAATAGCATAATAGGCGCGTCGATGAAATGCCTGATTTATTTAATTGAAAACAAAATTGAAATTCTAGAATGTCACAACTCTTCCCCTCTTATAAAAATTTCATCATTGAAATTTAAACAATTACAACACTTTAAGCAAAAAGGTGAGGGTACAATTGTCTCATCGACTCTTCACTCTTCCAAGTTAATCCTTCAGTGTCATGGTATTGCCAGACCACTTTGACCAATGGAATGGTCTTGGTGCACAGAACCTATTCTTTTCGATCCACAATCTGAACTGGATTTTCAACGTATGACACTTTGTCGTCCACGTCCAATTTCTCAAAATTAAGTACGTGGGTCGGGTCAAGCTCATACTTCCTTAACATCGACACGTGAAAGACGTCGTGCACTTGCGCTAGTCTCGGCGACAGTGCAAGACGATACGCTAGGATCCCGATTCTCTAGAATCTTAAAGGGACCTACGTACCTCGGACTTAGCTTTCCATTCTTGCTACAGCGCGAAATACCTCTTATTGGTGACACTTTCATAAAAATGTGATCACCAACTTGAAATTCCAATGGTCTCCGGCGCTTATCGGCGTAGCTTTTCTGGCGGCCCTGAGCGGTCTTTAACCTATTCCCGATGACCGCAACCGCATCCACCGACAGCTGGACTAACTCGGGCCTATAATCTTTCTTTCCCTAAGCTCATCCCAACAAACTGGCGTTCTACATGCTTTGCCATACAACGCTCAAAAGGAGCCATCTGAATGCTCTGTTGGTAGCTGTTGTTGTAGGCAAACTCGACAAGATGAAGTTGTTCCTCCCAGCTTCCCTTGAAGTCTAACATGCAAGCTCGCAGCATGTCTTTGAGGGTCTGAATTGTCCTCTCAGACTGGCCATCTGTTTGAGGATGATAAGCCGTATTATACTGCAGCTTCGTTCTTAAGGCAGCTTGTAAACTCTTCCAAAAAATAGCTGTAAATCTTAGGTCTCGGTCTGAGGTAATCGTTACTGGCACTCTATGCAGACGAACTATCTGACGCACATACAACTCTGCATCTTATCCAAATTAAGGTCCTTTCATACTGCAATGAAGTGAGTCGACTTTGTCAATCTGTCGACCATTACCCAAATGGAGTCATTACCTCTCTGACTCCTCGGTAAACCAGTCACAAAATCCATCGTGATGTGCTCCCATTTCCACTCTGGGATCTCAAGAGGTTACAGAAGTCCTCCCGGCTTACAATGTTGTGCATTCACTTGCTGACACGCAGACACTTGGCGACATGCTTGGCGATGTCTGCCTTCATACCAAACCACCAATAGTGTTGACGCAGATTCTGATACATTTTCGTACGGCTAAGATGAATGCTGTAATTGCTACGATGAGCTTCTGATAAGATCTCCTCTCTAAGCTCTGCATCGTCAGGTACACATGATTGTCCTCGGAACCTTAGTGTTCCATCCTCAGAAATGTGAAAATCAGCATTTCTCTTATCGGTGTCCTCATGTAGAATCTTTTGAACATCCGGGTCTGTCGACTAAAGTAATTTGATCCTGATCTACACATCTGGCTCAATTCTAAGGGTGGCCATAAGATTTGAAAAGTTGCCTACCTCAAATTGAAAACCGAATCTCAAGCTCTCTCGAGTAAATTCCAATCCTTAACCAGCATATGAGCGACTGAAGACTTCCGACTTAAAGCATCGGCGACCTTATTCACCTTCCCGGGGGTGATATAGAATATCACAATCATTGTCCTTCAGAAGTTCCATCTAGTAGCACTGTCTCATATTCAACTCCTTTTGAGAGAATAGATAATTGAGACTTTGATGGTCGGTGAAGATTTGGAATCTTTCTCTACACAAATAATGTCTCCAAATCTTCAAAGCGAAAATTATTGTGGCGAGTTCTAAGTCATGCGTCGGGTAATTTATTTCTTGAGGTCTCAATTAACAGGAGGTGTATGCCACAACCTTACCATGTTGCATTAGCACGCAACCTAATCCTTTGAACGACGCATCACTATAGATCTCGTATCCTCCATGACCAGATGGCATGGTCAGCACAGTTGTGGTAGTCAGCTTTTGCTTAAACTCTTGAAAACTATGCTTGCACTTGTTTATCCACACAAACTTCTCATCCTTCTTTAAGAGTCGAGTCAACAGTGATGCCAAGGCTGAAAATCCTTCCACGAACCGTCTATAGTAACCTTCCAAACCCAAGAAGCTTATGATCTTTGTCATTGTAGTTATTTTTGGCCAGTTGGTGATTGCTTCGATGTTGGACGGGTCCATGGAGATTCCTTCACCTGAAATCACGTGACCTAAGAATGCAACACAAGTCAACCAAAACTCGCACTTGCTGAACTTGGCGTACAACTGTTGAATCCTTAGAGTCTGTAGTACCATTCTCAGATGACTCTCATATTTCTCAGCACTCCTCGAATATACCATAATATCATTGATGAATACGATCACGAACTGATCCATATATTCTTTAAATACTCAGTTCATAAGATCCATAAAAGCAGCTGAGGCGTTCGTCAAACCTGTTGACACCTAAATTTTTGCACAATTTTTGGGTTAATAAAAAAAAACACACACACACACAAGGCATATAGTTTAGAAACATTTTATTCTTATTTTCATTTTGGTTTATTTTATTTTGGGCCACTAGTGAAGGGAAGATTTTTCACATATTCCGTTTAGATTTTTCATATTTTTAGGTAATATACACTAAGGGGTGTATTTTGTGCAAAGAGAGAATTTTTCTGGATAGAATATGCGAGAAATACAAAAGGGAATATTGTGCGGGGTATGTATATTTCAACAACATATTTAGGGGTATCATGCGCAAGCAAAAAAGGAAAAAATATATGTCGTGAGGGTACATTTTTTGGACCTATAAAATACATTACGCGCAAAGTAAAAGGGGGTCCATTCCGTCGGTAAAAAAAGAGCAAAAGGTGAAAAAGTGAGAGAGGAAAAGTAGAAAAAAAGAGAAAAAAAGAGAGAAGAAAAGCCCCCCCTTTCTTTGTGCGATTGTTCATCTTCCCCGCAGGGGGGCCTTCGCCGGCCTTGTTACCGTTGAACCCCGCCGTCGCCGTCGCTGATCTTCGTCCGCGAGCGCTTGAGCCGCCAGTCTCTACCCGCGAGCCCCGACGACCTGCGCCGCCCCGACGCTGAGCCCCCAGAGCCTCGACGACATGCCTCCGCCTCGTCTCTGGCTGCGCCTGCAATATTGCCCCCTGGACGTGGCGCCAATCCCTGCCGTTGCGACCCTCCTCTGCAAATATGTCTCTGCCGTCAAATCTCAAGCCACTGGTGACCCGGAGCCGCAGCCGAGCCGAGATCCAGCCGCCGAGTCCCTCCGCCGCAAATCCGAGGTCCCCGACGACAGAAGGCCCGGACCCGCCTTGACACTTCCCTTCGCCGGTGCCGAGCCTCGTTGAAGACCTAGATCGACGCCGCCCTCGCTCCGCATCGCGACGCTCGCGCCCGATTCGATTCTCTCCTCGCGACGCCTTTGCTCCTAGATTCGACGACGCCCCATGCCAATCCGTGACGCCTGCACTCGGATCTGACGTCAGCCCTGTACCGGCCCGTGTCTTCATCCTCGCTAGAGCCCTCGCCGGAACCCTAGCCGGCGATCTTTCCCCACTGGAGCTCTAAAACCAGCGGCCAAGATTTCCTTTTTCTTTCTTTAAAAAAAAAGAAAAAGAAAAAAAGAAAAAAAATTAAATTAGGTATTTTTGCTTTACTTTATTAGGCAAGTTTAGGTTTTTCTCTATTTCTTTATTATTATTATCCCTTTATATTTTGTTTTCTTTGGTTGAAATACCTATCTATGCATAATTAGAAATTTCAACATATCACCTGATTCGTAACCGCGCCAGGGTTTTTTTTATTATTTCATCTATAAGGCTTTAGATGAAATAATTAATCAAGTGGGAATAAAATTGATATTTTGATCTTTAAGGCTTAAGATCAATTTATCGATTTTACTAGCGAAATATTTTCTCTTGATCTGAATGATGTGTGATATTTTTGATGATTTTGAATGAGTTGTCTCGTCTTAATTGCCTTGTTTATCTTGTGATATGTTTGGGTTAGAATATTGCATAGTTTACATGTTTAGAATAGGAATTTTATTTCAAATTTTAAAAAAATCAAAATTCAAATAAATCAATTTAGGTTGTTAGATTTTAATTTAGGTTGCATGTTTAATTATTTGGCAATTATTAATTTCGAAAATTAATAAAAGCAACAAAAATCATCATGCATATGTCATGTAGAATTATGGCATATTTTCACATCATTGCATATTAGGGTTAAATTGCACTTAATTTAATTTTAGATAGTTTTTTTTAATTTATTATAAGTTTAGGTATTTTTAGTTATATTGCATTTTAGGATTATTTAGGTTAAGATAATGTTTTAGTTTAAATTAGGGTTTGACTCAACCTAATTCCTAATATAAATTAAATAGGATCTTAATCTAATTAGGTAATTTTCACATTTCACCAAATTTCGAATTTCATGAAAAATATTAAAAAATGTCATAGGTTAAATTAGTTTTATTATTTAGAATAAAATGCATTCTTTTAGGAAAAGGAAAAAATGTCATATGCATGTCATTAGGGTTAGATTCATTGAAATGCATGTCATTTAGTATTTTTGCTAGGCCCATTTAATTAGAAATTACATGTCATTAGGATTAGGTCATTTAGTTAATATCGCATTGCATATTGCATGATTTTCATTAATTAAGTGAAAAAAAAGAAATTGCGTGTTAATTAGAAACCATATCTAGGGTTGTTGATGTGGATTTTAATTTAACATTGCAGATGCTTTCGTTGCTTGGAGGTAAGTTTTTGCAATTTGTTTATTGTTTTATCTGGGTGTTAAATTGGTGGTTTGTGCATACGCATGATAACCTCACATGTTAGGGAAATAGATTTAAAATCAATTCAAGCTGCTTGCCAAACATTTTTGAAAATAAAAGAATGGTACTGAAAGGGCGTTAGAAAAGTCTAGCGTAACCAAGTCCCCGAACTCATAATCTCTGGTTTGTAGGAGTAAAGTAAATCTCCCATTACTTTACTTGGGTTTCTAATCGACCCACCAAAAAATAGATTAGTGGCAACTCCTGATTAAAAAATCAATTGCATGCTAAGAACTTGAACCTAAGTCGTGAATTGGTATGGGCTTGGGAGAGCTCGAGTTAAGTTTAGGCTTAACAATCCATTAGCCAAACCCTAGGTGGTTTACACCCGAAAAATTGGTCACGACAAAATCAAATGGCATTACAATGAACTCATAATGGCCGTATCAAGTACGAAATGCTGACTTTGGAATGTCCTCCTTCCTGATTCTTAGCTGATGATATTCGATCCTTAAGTCGATTTTTGAAAATATCGACGCTCATTGTAACTGATCAAACAAGTCATCGATCCTTGGCAGTGGATACTTGTTCTTGATTGTCCCTTGATTGAGCTGACGATAGTCGATGCACAACTGCAACGAACCATCTTTCTTCTTCATGAATAGAATTGGTGCTCCCCAAGTGTGACACCCCGAACCATTCGCAAGTCGTCACCAGCGCCAATGATACACCTTATTACATTTCTACTTTGACGAAGTGTCCTAATTCGCAGACACATTTTTTTTTATTATAAAACAAAACGGTCCCAGCGCGACTCATTAGCGGAAGCAAATTAAAACATCACCGTCTCTCCCCCTACCAACCATGATACAAATACACACCACTAATCACCATAATTTTATAGACAAGCCACGACACTTTATTTACATATATATTTTCAAGATGGGACTTCTTTTGGATCGGTACATCAAAAAGGAAAAGCTAGGACTCAGCCACGTCCAGCCTAAAACCTCAAAAAGAACCCTCGACCCTCTACATTTCACGTGCAACAATTCCCCATCATTAGTGTCGGCTAACTATCCCCAAAAAGAAACAGCCCCTACTTGTCGCGCACGGGTCTCACACCCAATCCGGTGCATCAGGCGATGGCGGCGGCAACATCCCTCGCATCGCTCCATCCCGACGGACATGTACGGATATGAACTCCTGAATGACAGGGCCCCCAGCCAGGCCTACGTCGTACATCACTAGACAGCATACTCGAATAAAAGTCAGTCCAAGAACAGAGGGACAGTCTATCTTAGTACACTCGACCTCTACATCGGATGGTAGACCGTAAAATACACCACGCGTGACGGCAAGAAGCGGCATATTGCTAATCTGAAATGTGGGTCCCCAAAGGGGTGAGTACAACCACTCAGCAGATAAGGAATCCAATAACAACTCAATGCATCATGCAAATCATACATGCATTGCAGGCATTACTTACCTTGAAGCCATGCGCATACTATCATGCATCATTATATCAATTTATAACACATACATGTGTATCATCATCGTATCATACATGTCATCATCATCATGACATCATCACATTACACATGCCATATCATATATCATTATCATTATCATCACTATGCATATCATCATGCATATCATATCATGGATGATCATCATTATTTCACATCACATATCATTATCATCATCATCATCATCATCATCATCATCATGCATATCATATCATGGGTGATCATCATTATTTCACATCACATATCATCATCATCATTATCATCATGCATATCATATCATGGGTGATCATCATTATTTCACATCACATATCATCATCATCATCATCATCATCATCATGCATATCATCATGCATATCATATCATGGGTGATCATCATTATTTCACATTACATATCATCATCATCATCATCATGCATATCATATCATGGTTTAATTTCCACTTTTAGCTTTCAATTTGATCACCACATCACCCATTCCTCAAATCATCAATTTCATCATCCTCTCGGGCAAAGACCTCTGAGGCTTCCGGCATTCAGCCTCCCAGGCCACCGGGCATCCGGCGCCCCACATTCCAGGCATCTTGCATCTCAACTAGCATCACGAGGCATTCCCTTCGGGCAGAAACCTCCGACAGGGCTTCCGGCATTTACACTCCCTGGCCGAGCATCCCGCACCCCAATTTTGGCATCGCGAGGCATTCCCTTCGAGCAAAGACCTCCGACAGGGCTTCCGGCCCCCCCACATTCCGGGCATCCTGAATCTCCCAGGGAAATCCGGCAATGCATCTCTATACATTCCGGCCTCATCCTCCACCACAACCACTTCCTCACTTATCATTTTCCACATTTACCATTATTTTGATCTCAATTTAACATGACATATGGCGTGACATCAAGCAAGTCATACTTGGCACACATGCATCACAACTCAATGTCATACACCAATATCTCATCATACATGCAACAATGTATAATTATTTGTTAATAAATTCAATGGAATTTATGGCCAATAAAATAATCCATTTTATTTATTTATTTATTTATTATTATTATTATTATTATTTTAAATAAATAAATATTTAATTCAATATCTATAAATTCCCAAAATTTCAAAAATTCAAGCAATCATTAAACAAACCAATAGGATGACATTTTCATGCAAAATTCATGGCCAGATTAAATTTCACACAATTTCATAATCTCCACCAAACAGCACATAATATTCGGATAAAACCAGAATGCACAGTTTCCGAAGAAATTAGATTAAAATATCCATACGGTCTCCAAAATTACGAAATTTTACAGAGTGATAGCCAAGACATTTTCGCACAACTTTCATGAAGAACTCCAAGCCAGATTATTTTTAGATTATTTTATACAACCTCACGAAGCTTCTGGACCCATCACCGCATCGTCCAGTGCACATATCACCGAAATATTGAGATTTCACCTACCTATTCTCTTTATTTTTCTCTGAAATTTGGATATGTTATACATCAAGATATTCTATACAAGTTTCATGAAGAGATCTAAGTCAAATAACCAGAGTATAGTCATCATCTATGTCCATGAAGTCTCGGGTATCTCAAAATACATCACCAGAATCATCTTCTTCAAGATCTAGTGGATTTACTAGGCTATACTTGTTAATTTCACTTAAAATTTGAGTATGTTGTAGTTTAATATGTCTCCTACAACTTTCATGAAGAAATCGAAGTGAGATTCTCAACAAAAACCAACATGCAACCACGAATCCAGCAAGAGGTCAGTAAAAACTCTCCAGATCTGAGGTCTCCGTAGAACAAGACTTTAACCCCTCAAATCTCCGTAAGTTTTCACGAAATTTCAGTATGTTGTAGTTAAAGATGTTAGCTACAACTCTCATGAAGAAATCGAAGC
This sequence comes from Eucalyptus grandis, assembly GCF_016545825.1. NCBI lineage: Eukaryota > Viridiplantae > Streptophyta > Magnoliopsida > Myrtales > Myrtaceae > Eucalyptus > Eucalyptus grandis. The sequence continues at coordinate 18,721,033 of NC_052615.1, forward strand.
CAAAATCTGACTCTAAACACACATTCAAGCTCAAAAAAGTTTCTGACTCACACGGTCCGAACACAAACAGCCACACCATTCACACACAACTCATCCATGCTTCGGTTTTTCTCATCTAACACCCAAAAACTCAACATGCAAACGACACACAAGCATGCAAGAGAATCTAGAGGACTCCCACTTGCCTCTAGAATGAACGGTCGACGGCGTAGGGCGGCGAACACGGCGGCACACGGCGGACGAACGGCGACAACCCCTCGGCTCCGCCTCCTTCCTCTCTCGGCCTCTCCCTCTCTTTCTCGAATTCTCTCTCCCTCTCTCACCCTCTCTCTCGGCCAAAAGAAATCCGCCACTCTCCTCTCTCTTCCCTTTTATTTCCCCAACTTCTCATGATTAGCAATCATGAGATTGCCTTTCATTTGGCCAATGCATGGCCTTCTCCTTTGCCACTTGTCCTATTGAATTTTGAATTGGGTTTGGGCTTCTTGGGCTTGGGCTCCTTTATGGCCGGCGACTACTCCCTCTTGGGCCTCTATAGGGCCGGCGACAGCCCCCTTTTAGTGGGCCTAATTGGGCCGACTAACTTGGCCCATTAAGCTTAGGCCAATGGGCCTAAGGCCCATTCCAAATATTGACCTTTTTCCCCCTTTTTTTTTTTTTTTTGAATTTCTTCTATAAATATTTTTAAATTTTAATTTTCATCTTGGCCAAAGTCTTGGGGCATCTTGGTTATTGAAATTTAATTTATAAAGTACATGGCCAAGCATAAATTATTAATCTATCAAATTTAAATTTTCACAATCATATGCACAAATCATCTAATTAAAGACTAATGGCTAAGGTATAAACCTTAGGAAATTTTATCGCCTAATTAGAAACTTTAACACACCTTATGGCTTGGCTTTGAATTTTGGGATGCCACGCCAAGGCGATGCATTGGGACGTATGAATCCCTTATCCAACAACTCCTGCATCTGCACCTTTAGTTCTTTCAATTTTGACAATGACATCCGGTAATGAGCCTTAGAGATTGGCTTTATCCTGAGTGCTAATTCAATCACAAACTCGATCTCTCTCTCTGGCGGTAGACCTAGCAATTCGTTTGGGAATACGTTTGGAAATTCTTGCACCACTGCAATATCTTCAATCTTCAGTTCCTCAATGGACGTATCCACAATAGTTGCCAGGTAACCTTGACAACTCTCGTCTAACAAACGGGTTGCCTCAAGTGACGAGAACAAGGTAATCATGGGTCCTCCTCGATTCCTGACAAACTCGTAACTTTCACCCTCTAATGGGTTAAACTAAATCCCTTTACGGTAATGTCCATCTTAGCTCATTGCTTGGTGAGTCAGTCCATGCCAATTATCAAATCAAAGTCATACATGGCTAGGACTAACAAGTTTATTTTCCCTTCTTGCTCACTAATCGCTAACTTACAACCAGAATAACCCAATGCAGAAAACACCTTATCCTTTTAACGGTGTAGATATGCTAACCACTGATTCCAGCAACTCAGGACTTAATCCTATTAGCTTAACATATTGTTCGACAATAAAAGAATGAGTCCCTCTAGGGTCAAATAAAACATAAGTAGCATGGTCGTTTAGCGAAACCGTACCTGTCATCACGTCAGGCATATCCTCCGCCCGACCTCTTGTGATGGCATACATTGTTTCTTGAGTTGGGGGTCTGACTTGTGCACCCTGCGGTGCGAACTGCAGCGCTGCACCCCTTATTTGACCCACCTATGGCGGCGGTGGTAACTGCTGTTGTTGTCCTGGTCTTCTAGGACAATCTCTAGCTATGTGACCCCGCTGGCCACATTCGAAACAAGCGCCTATCCTTTGGGGGCACGGGGTCAAATCATGTCGCCTTCCACAAAAGCGGCATATTTCATTCTGGCTTAAACCTACCTTGCCAACTCCACCCTTCCTATTGGGCAGGACGTGGAATCTTCCTCCGGTCATGGGCTTCTTCCTATACCGATTCCCATCTCAATTTGATCCAAACCGCGACCCAGATGCGGCGGCTTGTTCGTTCTGGTCTCTCTTTATCAGTTGGGCTCGTTCGTAAAGGTCATTGTAGTCCTTTAAATTAAATGGCACTAGCGGGATTTTCACTTCTGGTCTAAGCCCATCTCTAAACCTTCTAGCTTGGTTTACTAGGTTCTTGACCAATTCGGGGGTGTATTGCGATAGTTCAGCGAACTTTGCCTCATAATGATCTACCGTCATCGAACCTTGGCGAAGGTGCTGGAATTCTGCCATCTTCAGTTCTCTGGCACCGCAAAGAAGTACTTGTTCTTGAAGACTTCGTCAAAGGCGTTCCACTCTGGAACTACACCTTTAGGGAATACCATGCCTCTGGTGTCTTTCCACCAAGTGTTAGCGTTACGGTGCAGTTAGTAGGTTGCAAGGACTACCTTCTCCGTCTTTGTGCACATTAGCAATGCAAAGGCTTTCTCTAAGCCTTGGATCCATAAGGCTACGGCTTCGGGGTCTCCTGCCCTAGTGAACTTCGGCGGATTTAATTTTAGAATTTGTTCCTCCAGCTTAAGCATCGGTCTCTCTCTCCCAACCACTACGTTCCCTGGTGGAACGTCAGCGGGTGTGGCGACAGGTGCGGCAGCAGCAGCGACATCTGTGGTGGCATTAGCAGTAGCTGTGGTAGCGGTGGCTGAAGCGGCGGCACTGGCAGCTTGAATCTGAGCTTGCTGATCCAACCTGTTTCCTAGCATCTCGAGTGCTTGCATGATCCCAGTGAACCTTGGTCCTCAGGGGCTACTACCCCAGCACCAATGGGAGGCGGTGTTACTCCACTTATGCTAGCCTAAGCTGGCACTCTACCATGGCCTCCTCGGGTACTAACCCTCGCCGTCGTCCTACCCCGAGTAACAGGCCCTATTGTATGCTTTCTAGGAGTCCTCTGCTCCTGATCACTCATCTTGCAAGTTTTCTATAGAAACCTACCTTCCAATTCCACACAGAATTAGAAGTTGAGCGATCTACAGACAAACAATTCTACCAATCAACTATCATAGACATGCACCAGGATGAAGTAAAGGCCATTCCTACTAACTATCCCATGAACTTATCGCACCTTATCACTCCAACCATTAACCTGCTCTGATACCACTAAACGGGAATGTCACGCCCCAATCCTCCGAGCGGGTGCCCATCCCTCGGTGGTCAATTAATTAGCGACATCCTTAGAGGTGTTGCTGATCTATTCATTTTATGCGCATGCGGAAGCAAATAAATAAATCCCCAGACAACAATAAGATGGGATAGAAAAGCAGGGCCATAAATTTTTGAAAACAAAACCTTACCTTTATATAAATATTACACCAAGTCAATTACAAAACTAGCCTACTGTATACATGGTCTGTAAAAAAATGGGGAGGGGGGGTATAGGCTACAGATCCTCTAATTAGTTGAGTCTTCGACTGAATACTCTAGCGTCCCTGGCTCCGACAGACACGGGTCCACCACTAAACCACCTGGTGGGTCGGCCGTGCCTTTCCCAAAAGCAACCTCTAGTACATACATAGGGACCTCAGACTTCGGTATGGGACCCTCTCTTTGTCCATTCCGCTCCTGATGATACCATGATCTGTATTGATGGGGTACCTTCTAGGGTAGACCCACAACAACCTAGACCACGGACTTCACAAGTTCATAGACCCATCCCCTTGGGTTCCCATAACACCTCTGTTTAGTGACCTTCTTCAGCTGTCCAAAAGGCTCGGGAGGAGCTGCCATCTAGGGACCTGTAAATGTCATCCCACAATGGGGTGAGATGACGTCTCAGCAAGTTCATCTCCTAAGTTCCGACTCAAAAGAAAATATGCCTTAAGGGCTACCTAAGCACAAGCATAAGTTAGAGGACTCACCTTTGCCTCAGTTCTTTCTTGCAAGTTTGTACAATTTATAAAATTCAACGCACCAATTCAACACATCAAAGCATCAAATCAGATCGAGCCATCGATCAATCGAACCGGTCAATTCCATGTCATCAAGACTATCTCTCGATCATTCCATTCAATACTATCTATAAAGTCCAATCGCATCAAGGACTGCTCACATTAAGCTGAAGATAGATAGTATAGCTCACTCTAAGCTGATAAAGAGTATATTACTCGCGCTAAGTTGATATATCAAAGCCCTCAGGCTGATATAGTTTACTGCTAATGCTCACCGAAGCTGTGCGATACTTAATGTTCATCAAAACTATGCAATACTTAATGCTCACCAAAGCTGTGTGATACTTAGGGTATATTGTTCACTATAAGCTGATGTATCAAGCTCGCAGGCTTATACATTATACCATTATAATCAACCCACAATTTCACCACTTTTTTCATACTCGATAAAAATAATTGTGTGGGTACACGGTCGACATTAGCCAAAATATAATTTTTTTACTTAAAAAATCCCACTAATTATATAGCCGATAAAAAAAAAATTTGGCGCTATAAACCGACGCTCGGTAATTTTCTAATTAAATACTAAAATACTAAATTTTTGGATAAATACCCCAAAATCAAAATTCACACTCAAATTGCACAAATCTGCATTCAATTAAATAAACCAATCACACTAGTGGACTCAGCACAAAATTCCGGTCATCGGCTATCCCGGTCTAATTTTCAAAAAGTAATAATTAATTAAATAATTAAAAAAATTAATTAATAAATGCTAATAAAAGCAACTTAGGCCGGAAAAGCCTAATTAAATACTGAAACAGTCTGAAAAATTCTGAACCTAACTAGATAAATACTACACCTTATCTGGTTTCTAATTACACTACTCTAACCACCTAACATGCAATAACGATTAATTAAATCACTAATCTATTCTAACTATCGATCTAATCCATACGTAACTTAAACTAATAAACCTTTAAGCATAATTAACTCCCTAAGAGGAGATTAGTGAGTAAACTCACAAGTTTTGTGATTCAATGAGTTCACTAGGATGGCGAAGTGGAGACGGGCCACAAACTCCAAAGCGAATGCATCAAGCGAGGTTCAGAAGGGCTTGGAAACGAGCCAAATAGTGTGCTACAGACCTAGGAGCTTCGGTTATAGTTGAGGGCCGAAGGAGAGAGCTGAGCTGCTGGTTAGGCGAGACAGGGCAGGCGAAGGCTACAACGGTCTAGGCGGGGCTTCACGACGGCAGACGGCGACTCACGGCGGCTCAGGCAACAGGAATGACTTGCAGTGGTGGCTGGATAGGCTTGAGGGACAAGCTAGACGTGGGAGGGGGTGGGACGATGCACTGGATCGGTGCGGTTCACGCGGGGACTCGCGGTGGCAACAACGGTGCTATTCGACTTCGACAGGTTGCTCGACGGGTAAGGGGGGCTGCTCGGCTTCTCTTTGCAATTTTTGGAACTTTAACCTTGCTGGAGATAGATGGGTCGACGGAAGAAAGGAGAGGGGGAGACAACTTTGGCTTGGAGGGGGCCACTTCACTTCTATCTTCTTGTCACCTAGAAGAGACGCCACCATGGATGGGCTAGCTTCCTCAGCTAAAAGCAGCCACAAAGCTTCCTTAGGAAGCTAATGAGAGAGTCCAAAAGGTTGAGACAAGGGGGCTACGAATTTGAAGGTATCTGTCTCAAATTGGATTCAATCCTCACTTGAATGAACTCAATTAGGCTTCTAAAAATTCAACCAAGATACTCACGATTGAATTAACATCCTTCCACGCCAATAGAACCAACTCGCATCCCAATTGCATGATAAAAAATGGTCCCCTAAATTTTCTGGTCGAAAATAGCCCTATATCGACTTTTCTTCAAAAATCTCGGTTTGCAGAAAAATCTTCGGAGGATGAGTTGACGTTCCTAAAATGACTTGTGACATAGCAGAACTTTCAATTTCTGAAATTAGATTCAATTTTGCGGTTAATTTCAATCTGGCGCGATTTTAGTGTGACCTAGCCTACCGGATAGCTTTTAGAAATTTTTAGTGCAAATGACCCGTGGTTGATTTTTTTTAAGCCATAATGTACCTCTTCAACACATTGGCGACTCTCGGTGGTCATGAAAATCTCAAGGTTTTAAATACGGACACGGGGTACCAAAACGAGAATTTTGGTCTCTAATCAACTTTTAACTGTGTCGTAATGATCTCTGCAGATGAGCACGGTCGAGTAGTCGATTCCTAGCCGAATTCCGAAGTCTATTGCCTAAAAATTCCTTAATGACTTCCCCATATAGTCTAGTTGTCACGCCCCAATCCTCGGGTGCGCGCCCATTCCTTAACTGGTCGATTAATTTGCAACGTCCCAAGAAAGTCACCGACCCATTCATTTATATATGAATGCGAAAGTTTAATAAAATCCCTAGACAATCGAACAATGGGATAGAAAAGTAGGATCATATTTTTCAAACCAAGACAAGTCTTTATAGACAAACTGGTTAATTACAAACTTAGGCTTTCTGCAAAATTATCGGCTTATCAAAAAGGGGACTGTCTTAACATCCACTAGTCAGACCCATTTGCCGATTCTTCAGCCTCCACCTTCCGAACTCCAAGACTTTTGGTCCTCCACGATTGTCATCTAGGGACCTGAAATATTGTCCCACAGCCGGGATGAGACTATGTTTTAGCAAGTTTTACCTCACTAAGACCTGATTAGGAAGCTAATACGCCATAAAGGCTGCCTAAGCACAACATAGGTCAAAGGGCTTACCTTGGCCTCAGTTCCTTTTCAATCAATAATATTGATAACTACATCAATCAAACACATTCCACCAATAAGATCAACTCAGCGATCAATCGACTTAATCGATTACATGTCACCACGACCTTTCCTTAGTCGGTACATTCAATACTATCTATAAAGTCCGACCATAGTCTAGGACTACTCACCCAAAGCTGAAAATAGATAGTATAGCTCGCCCAAACCTGATAATATAGTATATTATGTATATGCTCACCCAAAGTTGATAGATTAGGGCCCCTAGGCCAATTTAGTATACTATATATGCTCGCCCAAAGCTGATATTATGGTATACTATTTATATGCTCGCCCAAAGCTGATAAATTAGGGCCCTTTGGCCATTATAGTATACCACTCTCTCATACAATCAACTCCATCTTTTTATCATTCTCGATAAATAGCTGTCTGTGGGTACACGGTTGGCTTTAGCCAAAATACTAGAATTTTCTTTCCACAAATGCCACCATTTTCTGTAGTCCACCAAAATATTTTTGGCGCTGTCAACCGACGCCCGGTATTTTTCCATTAATAACCAAAATCAATTAATTTAGGATTTATTCCTAAAATCACAATTAATTCAATTCAGCACAAATTAAAACTCAAATAAATAAACAGATTGCACCAAGATAATCAGCATAAAATTCCGATCATTGGATATCTCGGTCAAATTTCCGAAAATAAATAAATAAATAAATAAATAAATTCCGAAAATAAAATAAAATAAAATAAAATAAAATAAAATAAAATATTATATTATAAATATTAATTCGAAAATAATTAATTAATAAAAAATAATTAATTAAGGCTTAAAAAAATACTCTAATCTAAACATTTATTTAGCCTTAATTAATTATCCACTAAATTAATCACATCCCTTAATCCAATTAACATTTAAATAAAGTAATCTAACCACATAAACATACTTAGTCTAATCTAAACATCCCTTAAGCGTGATTAACCTACTAAGCGGGGATTAATGAGTTAAACTCACACGATTAACAAACAGAGCGGCTCAAATCAACGAGGACGCCGATGGGATCAATTCACTCCAAGGCAGGCGTGGCTTTCAGGGTCGGGAAGCTGGCCAAATTGAGCCAAATAGCCACTGCCATACCCATTTTTGCTTGCTGCGGTTGAGGCCAAGAAAGGGGTGGATAAGGGCTCAGGTTGAGGCAACTACTGATCGAGATGGACGGAGGGGCTGAATCGGACCTAGGCGGGGCTTCATGGTGGCCGGAGGTGGGCTAGACAGCTCTAGCGAAGCTCCACCAGATCTGAAATGGCCGCTAGAACAGAGGAACCGGTGAGATGGAGACGGAGATGGGCGGAGCGGCGGTGAGGCGACGGCGTGCAGCGATGGCGACTCCAGCTGTGGCGTGCGGCGGTGAGGCCTCAACGGCGAGTGGCTTCACCGGTCTTCGCCTTGCGGGTGTCGAACAGCAAGGGAATGGAGGAGAGAGGGACAACGTGTGGCGAGGTGCAGCTACTCCGATGGCATGCAATGGCGAACGGTGACGTGAGGCGTGCGACGACGAGGCTCCTCGGCTGTCTTCTGGTCTGCTGAGGTCTTCGCACAGCAGGGAGAGGGAGAAGAAGCGGTGATGGGAGAGAAGGAGAGAAAGGGGGAACCAGTTCTCTCTCTCTCTTTCTCTCTCTCTTTGGCCCCACAACCATGGCCCACCACCAGCTGTCTTCCACCCATAATTTCTTGACCAAAAATGCCCCTTCTAGAAGCTTTAATAGGTCCAAATGTTGGGTCCAATGGGGTGTTACGAATTTGGAAGGGAGATGGTACAATTTGGACTTCAATTCCTCTTGAAAAAGTTTAATCCGGCCTCTGAAAATTCAACCATCGAACCCTTGGTCAAATTAATATTTTTCCTCTCCAGTATACCCCACTTGCATCCCAATTTTGCAATAAAAAACAATCTCTAACAATTTCTTAATAAAGACAGCCCTAGGACGACTTTTTCCCAAAAAGTCTCGGGTTGCAGAAAAATCTTTTGAGACGAGACGATACTCCTAAAATTTATTGTGACATGACAAAATCTTTAATTTCTAAAATCGGACTTGAATTTACAGTTAATTTCCATTTGGCGCGTTTTTAGCGTGACCTAGACTACCGGTTAGTTTTTAGAAATTTTTAGTACAAATGACTCATGGTCGATTTTCTTTGAGCCATAATGAACCCACTCAACTCAATGGCGACTCTTGGTTGTCGTGAAAATCTCAAAGATTCAAATACGGTCAAAGGGTACCAAAACGACAAGAATCGAATCTAGGGCCGGTCGACGAGAATTTTCCAATTTAGTAGTGTCACCCACCATTAGCCACACATCTCAGTCGAACAGACCCATCTCTGATCTCAAATTGATTTTTAATTGTGCCGTAATAGCCTCTAAAGATGAGCAAGGTCGAGAAGTCGATTCTGGTTGAATTCTCAAGTCTATTGCATTAAAATTCCTTAATGGCTATCATGAATAGTCTAGTTATCTCGAGAGTGATCAGCTACGAGAACAGCCTTATAAGCGCGTCAATGAAATGCCTGATTTATTCAATAGAAAATAGGACTGAAAATCTGGGATGTCATATTAGTTATCTCAAGAGTGATCAGCTCTGAGAATAACACTATAGGCGCGTCGATAAAAGGCCCGATTTATTTAATTGAAAACATAATTGAAATTCTAGGATATCACAACCGCCACGAGAGTGTTGCTATGATGCTACTTGTCACGAGTTAAGACTAGAGATTGCGAACCGTGCGGCACTTAGATCTTGAAATTGCCTTGCTTGACCCAAACAAGTAGGCCCTACTTGCTCTCCCTTGCACTCTCAACTCATGGAAAGATGTGTTGTAGCATGATGATACATGCGTCAACAAATAACAATTTACATAGTGAAAAACAATTCGTCAATAACCAATTAAACATTAGTAAAATCATAATACTCTTTTATATCACTAGGTAAAATTTTAGTGTTTGCAACATACTAATTATCTTGCACATTGTTAACTTAGAAATTGATAAAAAAAATGTTGGTAAATTATCTATAGTTTTGGTAATTTAAGCTCTACTTGATAACACTCCAAATAGTGTATGATTCTATTATTTTATTTCTAAAAAAAGAACAAAAATCCGTTGCTAAATTTTTTGTTATCGAGAACAAAAATAGTTTTTTTTCTTCTTTTTCTGAGAGTAGATTTGGAATAGAATTAAGAAGTAGAAAAAAATTGCTTCTTGTTCCTAGGAACAATTCTAGAATCAAACCCAATTTATTTTCCCTTTTTCTCTTTTCTTTCTTTCTTTTCTCCTTCTCTCTTCTTCTTCCTCCTAGTTGGTCATCGACCATTGCTAACCACCACTGCCGTCAATAGTTGTTGGGGATTGGTTGGGTGAGGTTTGGCGAGCTTGACGGAGGCTCGCCCGACCACTGTTAGCGTCAGCTTTGCAAATTTAGATGAGATCGAGCTTGCTAGTGGCCAAGCTAGCCTTAACTAGCCCGGCAAGTGTTGATTGGCCACCGGCGAGGCTCTCCTCCCCAATGGCGCGAGGCTAGGACTCGCCATGCCAAGGCAAGGTTGATTTCACGCCGCTTGGGTGAGGTCAAGTCTTGCCAGTGGCTTGGTGTGGCTCACTTTATAAGGACCCGGGCCTCCCACTGTGTAATATTATTCGCTTTGGACCTTCGGTCCTTACGGCTTTAAAATGCGTTACATAGGTTAGAGAACCTGAGCCTTATAAACTAAGCCTAGGACTCCCCCTTAAGCGATGTGGGACAGGAGACGCACCCCCTCCCTACGCATGTCTGTGGACCGAGGTGTGGACACACTGCCATCCCTCATTCCCACGCATCACCGCCAGGCCGTCACAATCTCCCCCCTCTTGGCAGCACAAGTGCCCTCGCTGTGGCTCCACATGCGGTCAAGAATCGACTCTGATACCATTTATAAGGACTCGGGCCTCCCACTGTGTAATATTGTCCGCTTTGGGCCTTCGGCCCTCACGGCTTTAAAACGCGTTACACAGGTTAGAGAACCCAAGCCTTATAAACTAGCCCAAGACTCCCCCTTTAAGAGATGTTGGATAGGAGACGTGCCCCCTCCCTACGCACGTCTGAGGACCGAGGCGCGGTCGCACTGCCATCCCTCCTCCCCACGCACCGCCGCCTGGGCCATCACACTCTTCCCCCCTTTTGGGAGCACAACGCCCTCGTTGTGGCCCCACACGTGGTCGGGAGTCGGCTCTAATACCATTTATAAGGACCCAGGCCTCCCACTGTGTAATATTGTCCGCTTTAGGCCTTCGGCCCTCACGGTTTTAAAACGCGTTACACAGGTTAGAGAACCTAAGCCTTATAAACTAGCCCCAGACTCCCCCTAAGCGATGTGGGATAGGAGACGTGCCCACTCCCTACGCATGTCCGGGGACCGAGGTGTGGATGCATCGCCATCCCTCCTCCCCGTGCACCGTTGCCTAGGCCGTCACACACTTGGCCACCAATGAGGCTTGGCCTTGCCCAGAACTACAAGGCCGAGGCTTGTGGCGGCCAAGCAAGCCTTCGGCGAGCTTGCCGAACCTCGTCCAGCCGATAGCAGGTGCCCCGTAGTGGTTGGTGATTGGCCACAAAGGAGAAAGAAGAAGACAAAAGGAAAAAGACAAAAGAAAAGTATAATAAAAATATTAAACAATTAAAAGAAACAAAAAAAAATTACGAGTTCTACCAAACGCATTTCTATTCTGGGAATAAAAATTTTGGGTAGTTTATCAAGCGCCTTCAAACACTCAGAAATTATTCTCGGGAATAGAATAAAAAAGAATTATTCTCGACAATAGAATAATTACCAAATGCACCCTTACTGACTAAACTAGTAAAGGCCTATTTGTTAAAATGTGTTTTTGTTCCCAGGAACACAAATTTTTGTTTTTTTGTTCCTGGGAACAAAAAGGAATAGAAATACATTTGTTTGCGTTTTTGTTCCCAAACACGTGGGAACGGAAACAAGAAACAAAAAAGTTGTTTCTTGTTTCAAACAAAATTTAGGAACACTTTTTCTCTCTTCCATTTTCTTCTCTCTTTTTCTTCTTCTTTTCTTCTTCTTTTTTTCTTTCTTTTTTTCTTTGGCCGGTCGCCGGCCTCGGCCATGGTCGGCAACCGGCCGTCGAGGGCCGCGACCTCGCTGGAGCGTTGTCGGCCGGCCGGGTGAGCTCGAGCTCACCCGGCCAAGGCAAGGCCGACCTCGCGCCGGCTGGGCAAACTCGATCTCGCCCAAATCCACCGGGCGAGTTCGGCCTCACCCAACTACGGCGAGGCTCGGCCTCGCCGGGGCCGAGAGCCTCACCGTGGTTGGGCGAGGCCACCGGCCCTCGTCGGCCGGTCACCGGCCAAAAGAAGAAAAAAAGAAAAAGAAAAAGAAAAAAAAAAAAAAGAAAGAAAATAGAAAAATAAAATAAAAATATTAAAAAATAAAATAAATAAAAATTATATAAATTTACTAAACGTGTTTCTATTCTTTTTATATTTCTTGAACAGATTTACCAAACGCGTTTTTTGTTAAAAAATTGTTCCCTGAAGCAAAAATACTTTTTTCTATTTCTGTTCCTAAAAACAATTTTTAAACAGAAATGTTGTTACCAAACGCACCCTAAAATGCCAAAGAAATCACTACCTTATTGATTTAATATAATTCTGATAATTTCTAGTAGGTAGGCATATTATTAAAATTTCAAAAAAGTTGGTAATTTACTAATTTATTTAAATGTTTGTAAATAATTTTGTAGTCTGGTACTTTATTGAAAACACTTGAACAATGTAAAAGGAATTGACAGTTTATAACTAACAATAATATTATCATAAGTTTACCAACTTGGGAAATTAATTAAATTAGGAGATTTTTCAAATTTTTCCTTAACAGGACCCCAAAACTCGTATCGAAAGCTGGCCAACTTTGGCCTTTCCTGACTTCGTTTCGTGGGCTCCATCTTTAGTTTTTTTCTGTTTTTTACTCATCAACCTATCGCATTTGATTATATGGTCTTCCTTCTGAGAAACTACAACTTTCTGTTTCGACCATTTTTTCATTGACCCACGGCATTTCATTGATTTTCCTATTCGTTGCTCAATTATTTCCTTCATGACGTATTGATGCGGCTTCTTTCTCTGTTAAGACCATTGGGTGAGAAAGTGAGTAAAAAAATATATTATTTGAGCAAAACGAGCAATGAATATAAAAACGCAATGGTATATGGAATGAGGTAAATATATGATTCATAAAAGGGTGATTCCTTGACTTCCGCGCATGTCATGCCATAACCACCGTTCTTTCGACCCTCCCGTAAGGGGCCTGCAAGTGGATGCACAATAGTTGATATAAATAATATAAGACGGGCAGATGGGAGCGGCGACGAGGGTAGAGAGGGAATAAGGTTTGATTCCTTGGCTTCCGCCCATGGGACCAGCGACTGGATGCGCGTTTGCTAACTTTATTTAGCCACATCTTTGGTTTGTTTGTCTTTCTCATCGATCAATAGGATTTAATTTTATGGTCTTCTTCATAAAAAATTACTGCTTTCTGGTATAACCATTTTCTCGTAGAACCATCAGCATTTGATTGGTTTTTGTATTACTACTCCATTATTTTCTTATAACGTGTTAACACGGCCTTTTTCTTTGTTAAGAAGATTTGCTAAGCTGAGCAAACTCCTGCTATGGCAAGCTCAGATGAAGGAATGTCATCGGGATTCGAGTACCAAGTGTTTTTAAGCTTCAAAAGATCTGACACTTGCCATGGATTCACCGACTTCCTCTTCCATAGCTTGATTGATGCTGGAATCTATGTTTTCCAAAACAACAAAGAGCTCCGTGTGGGTGAAAGGATCAATGGATTGCTTCAACAAGTGATCAACAACTCCAAGATCTATATACCCATCTTCTCTCAGAATTATGCTTCAAGCCAACAGTGTCTTGGCGAGCTCACACAGATCTTCTCAAACACCTCAAACTCAAAAGATTATAAAGAGATTTTACCTATTTATTTTGGTGTGGAACCTAATGATGTTAGGTTGAAAACTGTACTGTATAGTGATGCCATCCTAAGTTTGCAGCGCGAGAAGGAGTTGAGTAATGAGCAAGTGGATATCTGGAGAAAGGCTCTCATGGAGGTTGGTGCGATAAAGGGGTGGGAAGTGAAGAAGTACAATGGGTAAGATAGCTACTTTCAAGATGCTTGTTTCCCAAATGATATTAACACTTGATCATAGGCGAAAAAATTCCGGCATGACTGTGACCTGGCTTTTATTATAGAAATACTAAATGATAATGGGCAAACGATTATCTACGTTTGTCAAAAAAATAATAATTTGAAACTGCTTCATAAGGTCGTCTTATATGATGGGTGAATAATGACATTAATAGCTAAGTAGGTAAATTATCATTTGATTGTGGGCAGTGGGAGGAAAAGAATGGGATAATGAAATGCCGTCCTTATATATATATATATATATATATATATATATATATATATATATATATATATATATATAATCCTTTCATCTTTCAATACACTAAACATTTCTCCCCCTGAACGCACCATGTCAGGTGCTTGAATTGCATCACTTCTAGCTAGGTAGTCGTGAGTTCACATTTTTTCGACCACTAAAATGGTTTTCCATTGTGCCAGCCATGGCGAAATAATCAAATTAATAGCTGAGGAGGTCACGGAAAAGCTAAAAGTAAAACATCGACTTATGAGTAAACATTTAGTTGGTGTTGATGATCATGTGGTATCAGTATTCCAATTGTTAGACATCGATTCCGATGACGTACGGCTCATTAAAATTTATGGCATGGGGGGCATCGGTAAAACAACTCTTGCCAAAGTCATCTTCAATGAAGTCTGTAGTCATTTTGGAGAGTATTCTTATTTCCTTGAAGATATTCGAGAGAAGTCATCAAGAGCTAATGGCTTAATTGAGTTGCAAAAGAAGTTCTTGGACAAAATCGACTATCGTGCAGGAACAAGTAGCATCGATGAAATTGATCATGGAGTGAAGAGGATTGAAGAAGCACTACACAATAAGAAAGTCCTCTTGGTACTTGATGATGTTGATAGGAGCGAACAAGTGGTGAAATTAGTTGGAAACACTTTGTATCCAGGATCTAGAATATTGATTACAACTAGAAATAAAGATGTTTTGCTAATTAATAGTCTAAAGTATTTTGTTTTAGACTATGAAATGGAGATGATGAGAGATAATGACGCACTTCAGCTCTTCATTCGGCATGCATTTAATATAGACTCTCATCTGGATTACGACGTTGCAAGGGAAATCATATACACTATTGGGAGACTTCCGTTGGTCCTTGAAGTAATTGGTTCATTCCTTCATGGCAAAAGCAAGAACTATGTACAGAGACATTGGACAAGTTGAGAAGAGCACCTCCTGAAGATGTTTTTGAAAAGTTAAAGATTAGTTATGATGCCTTAAGTTATGAGCACCAACAAATTTTCCTCGATATTGCATGTTTTTTCATTGGAGAGGATACAACGAATGCAATTCACATGTGGAGAGATTGTAGGTTCTTCCCGGTTACTGGAGTTGATGTCCTTCGAAACATGCGTTTGGTAGAAATTAGGGAGAACAATGAGTTTTGGATGCATGATCAACTTAGAGATTTTGGAAGAGAAATAGTTCGTCGAGAAAATCCAATAAATCCTGGAAAACGGAGTAGGATATGGATTTGGGAGGAGGTCCTTCATGTACTAAATACGGAGAAGGTAAATCACTTCTAAAGAAAACTAGGATGCTCTATTATCTTCTTATTTTTGTATATTCATTTTCCTGTACTAAATAGACCGTTGATATCACTCATTTCTCTTTTTCATTTGCAGATCAACAAGAAGGTTGAAGCACTATACTTTGAGAGAAATCCACTAAATTCCCATAACATCATTGTTCAAATTAAAGAGATTGGAAGGTTTGAACATCTAAGGTTCCTTAAATTACTTGGAGGAACCTTTGCAGGCGACTTAGCAACTTGTCTTCCCAAACTAAGATGGTTTTCTTGGTATTTTCCTCCTCGTATGGATGAAAGGACAAACATGTACCTAAATAATATTGTTGTTCTTGAATATACAGGTGTTGACTCATTAGATGATTTGAGATTACGGGACATAATCAAGGTGTGTATTATGCTTATTTCTATTCTATATACTTTGAAAGTAATAATTGGTTGTTTACTTATTGAATGTTGCATTCATTTTGACAGAGGGCAAGAAAATTGAAAGTTCTCTATCTTAAAAGTTGTCACGGTATAATGAGAACACCAGACTTCTTTGGATGCCCGAATTTAGAGAGGCTTAATTTTGAAGATTGCTCCAATTTGAAGAGAATTGATGGTTCTATTGGGAACTTGAAGTATCTGACTGACCTAAAGATTGATAGGTGCTTTTGTCTTAAAGATTTGCCTGAGGAAATCGGGGACCTAGAGAATTTGAAAAACTTCTTTGTACAACGGTGTAAAGTGAAGAAACTCCTAGATTCCATATGGAAGTTGAAATCACTAAGGGAATTGCACTTTTCAAGTTGCTTTCTTCCATTAGTTTCAGCAGATTTATGGGAGTTACCTAGTGCTATTGGAATGCTTCCGAATCTAGAAGTGCTTCTAGTTAATATTCCCAATTTAAAAGGTGAACTTCCTTCTGGGATTGAAGTTTTGCCCATTCTAAGAATTCTAAATCTATCAAATACTCAGATCAGCGAAGTTCCAAAGACAATCAGCATGCTTCCTCACTTGCAAAAGTTGGAGTTGATGGCATGTCATAATATTCAAGAGTTGCCAGCGCTCCCAACAAGTTTAAACAATCTAAGAATGTCATCTGCATCATTGAGGGCAATCCCGGATCTCTCGTACTTGACTAATTTGGTTCAGTTGGATCTAATGATAGTGGATGAGGAGGAGATAAACTTTATCTCTATTAGTGATGGTGGATTGGGAAGTTATTCAAATTGACTACTTGAGCTTGCGACATCACAATGTCCGTACTCCAACTGAGCTGGCTTCCCTTCTCTGCTAACCCAACTCAATTTGTTTGGATTAGACCTGCAAACCTTTCCGCAACTATCCTTTCTCTGCAGAAGCTATACCTTAATAATTTCAATCCAATTGTGTCACTCTCTCTGAACCTGGGCAATTTGTCATGTTTAGCCATCTCTCGGTTTCCAATGCAAGAATCTCAGCTTTTGGGCTTCAAGTACCCCCCGAGAGATTTAGGCTATCCAGCACGAGAAAGGCGGAAGATGTCCAGGTGAGATATTGCCCAAAGCTAATTGAGATCCAATTTTCTAGGGTGTTCAAATCACTAGAGGCATTGTCTATTGAATTGTGTGACTCCTTCGGAAGGTGGGGGAAACAGGCATGATAATAATGAGTCTTCTAATGATCATTAGTTGTGTATGGCAGGAGACTAATCCTTCGTTTGAGAGTCTTATATAAGTTGCAGATTCTCACACCTCTGGGAAACAGGGTACGTCGGAATCATGGGAACACTACAACTGTGGAAATCTGTCATGTGCAAAGTCTTGGCGGTTGGTCAAACTTAACCTCAATTCTTTACATATCCGTGACAGCGATGGGAGAAGTCAAAGGCCTTGATGAGCTAGAGTTTTTGGATAGTTTACGGGTTCATGAATGCGGATCGTCGGAAAGGTTGATTGATGTATCAAGCATTAACTTGTCAAATCTGAGATAACTAGTATAAGCACCTAGAGGGGGGTGAATAGGTGAAAAAAATAATTCTTCGGGATATAAGAGCAATAGTGAGCAGACAATAGAAATGAAGTTCTTCTTTGGTTAACAAGACGAATTATGATCAAAGTAAAACAGAGAGTAGGGAAGAAAAATTGAAAACAAGGTTTATAGTGGTTAGGCTTATTCCAAGCCTACGTCCACTCTTCCGCACGACCCACCGGCTGGATTTCACTATGAACAAAGAGATGTTACAACAAGTCTCTTCCTTGATTCCACAGTGTAGAAACTCTACTACACTTCCTCAAGGTCTCTCATAGTATAAACTCTCTTTTGCGTACAAGATTTCGCTCAGTAAATGAATTGACTAAGAACAAAGAGCTTCAGACTTTGGAATTCTTCTATCGCGCACACTCTCGAACAACTGGAACATCTTCCTTTTATACTCCTTTATGCCATCATACCCGTTGGCACTTACCAAAGGAATTCCTCCAATCTACCCGTTGGACGGAATCAATTAGGAAGATCATTTGAGCTGTTAAAGGAACATGTCAATAGCACATCAATCCTGCTCGCCCATACAATCAGGATCTTGGTTTCCATAAGTAGAACCTTCCAAGTATACTTCGTCAATCATTGGATCCTTAATCATAATTAAATAAAGGATTCGCCAATAGATCTTCTCCAGTTGATAAGGTCAAATCCTTAATGAAACACCCAGTTCTGGATAACCCTTCTTCGACGGTCTAGAAACTGTCAATGAGAATAGACTTTGAATCTTGAGTCTGGCAGTCCGGAGGTCTTCAGACTTTGAATAGGAGAGTCTGCAGATCTTCAGACTAGACTGATGTAAATGTTTTGTCAGCTTCAAAATATTCCAGAAAGATTTCTCCAACAAAATCAATGCCAGATACATATGTCCGTTGCAGGGAAAGACTATTGGGGCTCCTTTGAACCTTGCAAGGGCCATAAGGTGACTCTCTCTCTCTCTCTCTCTCTCTCTCTCTCTCTCTCTCTCTCTCTCTCTCATAAGGTTAACATTTGATAAACTGAAAAGAGAGTAAGTATTTCAGTTTACTTATTGTTATCAGATCAATAAAGATGTCACCGACAACTAAAGATGCATTCAAATTGATATAAATTTTGGCATACCTGCAAGTAGTATTTTCCCAATTTTGCTTTCTCATTATACTTTTTTCCGTTTCCCGCTCCCTTTTTTTTCATTTTTCTTTCCTTTCCGTCCATGAGAAAGTTTCAAAATAGATTGATATCAAAATAAGCGGAAGAACTTCATTAATCCAGAAGAATTGTCATTGTTCAGTTCTTATTATTTAACAGGTGTCATTTGTGTTATATACCTCTTTTCAAGTGGAGTCCATCCGAGCTTCGTTCATCTTCGCTCTTCATCTTTTGATTGGTAGGAATTCCGTTTTCCTTAAGTGCTTCAAGTTCACTCCAAGGATTCATCGTTTCCCAAGCACATGATCATGGTTTAAAGCCGAGGGCGTTGGTTTGCCGTGCCCCAGCGGGTGCGCCGCAAATTCATTATCTCAGTATTGGTTTGGATAGCCTGGATTTGAGGCTTGGTGACGTTGCTTAGTTTCTCCGAATCATGTATTTGTTCTTGATGGTCTGAGTCTTAGTGTGAAGAAGTTGTTTGTTTCCATTAAGCTTAGGTGGGTATTTATATACCCAAGAGTATATTCTAGAAGATTTACTTGCAATAAAGGAAATATATTCGAACTTCTAAAGATAAGATTCTAAAACTTCCAAATCTTTTCCAAATCTTATAGACGTATATTTGTTCAATAGCCTCTATTTTCCTTAATGACCCGTGGACAGGTTGGGATTGCCGGGGCTACTTTAGAGCCATTTTTGCACTGAAAAGAGAGGTGAGCGCACGCTGTTCAGGTTGAGTAGTGGCTGGCAAGCGGGCCATTGACTCCTGTCCCGGCTTTAAGAAGGGCTCCGAGTAATCCCAATCCCCACTTTTGCAAGTTAGCATCATTTCCGGGTCGTTTTGCATGCTCATAATATCTTTTATTCAAGTTCTAGCAATGTATTTAGTTTATTGCTCATTTGTACATATTTAGCTTAGTTTAGATCCTGAATTATGTTTTTCATTAAAAAAAGGAGAAGGATAAAAAAGATTTTAAAAAAATGCATTTAAACAAAAATTGCATCGTTGGACTTCTTTTAATTTAGCTCAGTTTCATTCTATTTAGTTTAATATTTGTCGCGTCATCAACTAGTTGAGGAAATTTGCATTC
Source organism: Eucalyptus grandis (assembly GCF_016545825.1). Taxonomy (NCBI): domain Eukaryota; kingdom Viridiplantae; phylum Streptophyta; class Magnoliopsida; order Myrtales; family Myrtaceae; genus Eucalyptus; species Eucalyptus grandis. The sequence continues at coordinate 18,740,780 of NC_052615.1, forward strand.
CTTTGTTGCGGATGGACTCCACTTAAGCTCACTCACGGCTTCTTTCTCTCTAGGTTACGGCAAAAGAGCAAGAGGAAGAAGTAGAAAGCGAAGCTCTCAAGTTTTCTCTATTTCACTCTATGGAAGTCACGGCCGAATGGAGGAGATGAAGTGGAGTCTCCGAACCCCTATACACTCTTCCTTTTGCCCCCTTTATAGAGCCACGGTTGAACCTGCTGCTTTCCCTCTCTTTCCCTTGCAATTTTTCACATTAATTATTCCGGTTTTCCTCTGCAATTTGCAGCAGTCCTTATTAGGTCATTTCTCTTTTGGATGATCTCTTCTAGCTGTTGAAATGCTTCAGCTTTTTCTTGTACAAATCTGTCGCGACCCTTTGAAAGCAGTCCTGATGCATTTGTTTTTGGAAAAAGAAAAGGGGGGGGTGGTTTAGATTTAGGGGTAATGTTGAGCAGAGGTAAACGGCCCTGATATTTGAGATGCTCTCCCTCATTCATCCCAAATCTTTATCTCGTGCGACGTTGGGAAGCTCTTTTGATTTGATTTATCTATAAATTCTGTTTTATCTTGAAATCACTACTAACCTAGTTATCTAAATAGTGTCATTTCGATACCTGAAATTGATTGTGTTAACTAGGTGTCTCGAGCGATCTTTGTCAAATTATGAGTCCTAAAGTCCCTTTTCACTAAATATCCATGTAGGATTGTTCATTTGATCTTGATTCTAGAGTGAATTCAACTGCACGAATGAAAATAAACGAACCACAACACGAAAGCAATGTAAAGAAATCAAAGCACTGCATTCAAGTAATAATAGACAAGTAAAAATAAAGTGCGGAAAGTAACCGGATACAAGTCATACGAAGAATATTACATGGCTTTGTTTTAAACCCCGAGTCATGATCCCCATGAGCTTGACTCGTACCAGTCGAGTAAAGAATATGCAAGGCCATACTAATAAGTCTGGAGACATAACCCCGTGAGCTAATTCTTAGCGTCGAAATCAAAGTCTAATATCAAAAATCGAGTCTCTATAACTCGTTGATAGGATATGGATCATACGGACGGTATTTGATGGGCAGATCCTTGTGTCAATTCAAAGAACCGGTTTTCCTTTTATTGCGATCCTAAGTCTAAGCTAACCTAAAACATTACTACTTTGCTTGAAGAGGTTTTTCTAAACTATGGAACTAGCCTTAAATGAATTTATTCAAACTAAACCTACCTCTCAAATTATTCAAACTACAATACTAAATATAAGCCTAAATAAAAATTTATAATACAAACTATGAAAGTAATCTTAAGCTTAATGGAATCTAACGACCTCTCAAAACTCTTCTGAATTGAAGCCACGGTTTTCCCACCATCAGATGTCAGCCGTTTATGATCCACATTCAACAAAATCATGCAATTAAACGTTGAAAAGTACAACACACACTGAGCAAGTCACACTCATCAATCAAAGCAAGCAAATGGAATCAATTCACACTTAAAGAAAATTCAAAGATAAATCCCATGTTTTTCTTTAAACTGATCATTAAATGTGTTCGAAGATATGCGATATCAGCCCAAGATTACGTGTGATTGCTGCACCAAACGAAAAAACCGTCATATCCTGGAGACAGCGAGGGCACTCTTGGTGGGTGGGCAGGTTCCAAATCGATTTTGGCATGCGGCTATGGTTATTGCCGTGCATCTGATAAATCACATGCCCCCCTGCGTGTTAGCATTCCAGACCCCGCTCTAGGCTCTTTCGACACATGTCTCACTTCTCTCAGTCTTTACTTTACCTCCCAAGGCGTTTGGGTGTGTGGCTTACGTCCACTTGCATAAGAATCAGCAAACAAAGCTCGACCCTTGCATGTCCCAAAAAAAAAAAAAAAAAAAAAAAACCTCGACCCTTGCACTGTCAAGTGTGTTTTTCTTGGCTATGGAACCCACCAAAAGGGATATTGCCACTCCAATTCGGACACAAAGAAAACTCATGTGACCATGGATGTCACATTTGTTGAATCTGATTTCTTCTTTCCTGCCACCAATATTACCTTTCAGGAGGAGATCCATGGTGAAAGGGTAAACTGGTGGGAAGGTGGCATGATGGCAGGGGTTAGCGTTACATCTGACTCTCGGATAGTAGGTTTGGCCGTGGACGAGAAAACCAGCAGCAACTTCTTAATGAAGATGACCAGCAGAGTATTTTGCTACAAGAGACATAAGAACAACCTCAAGAACATCCCTCTCTTCCTCAAAATATCCCCTCTTTAGTACCTGACCATTTTCCTGATGATACTCTTGAGGTAAGCTCTCCTATTATACATGATTCTCTTGTTGATATTCATGAGGTTGTTGATTATAAATTACCTGAAAGACATAATCGAGGCAAGGCTCCTAATCGGTACTCATCAAATGCAGAGAAACGAAGGTCATAGTACGCGATTACCAATTATGTTTTGAAAAGGAGATTGTCGAAACATTTGAAGGCGTTTGTGGCCAATGTTTCTACAATTCAAGTTCCTAATGGAGTACAAGAAGCCTTGAGGGATCCCAAGTGGGTTCAAGCAATGAAAGATGAGATGGAAGCCTTGCAAAAAAATAAGACCTGGAGACTGGTAGAGTTGCCGAAGAGGAAGAAGGCAGTAGGGTGCAAGTGGGTCTTCACCATCAAATATAAAGCAGATGTGTCAGTTGAGAGGTACAAGGCACGACTGGTAGTAAAGGGATATACCCAGACCTATGGTGTAAACTACCATGAAACATTCTCCCTAGTTGCGAAGCTGGATACCATACGGGTTTTGATGTCATTTGCAGCAAACTTGGACTAGCCTTTGCACCAATTTGATATGAAGAACGCGTTTCTTCATGGAGATCTATAGGAAGAAATATACATGGAAGTCCCATTGGGTATGCGTGTGCTGATTAGTCAAATGTGGTATGCAAACTCCAACGGTCATTATATGGGTTAAAGCAAGCACCCCGCACATGATTTGGTCGGTTTAGCTCAACGATGAAGAGGTATGGATACACTTAAAGTAATTCTGATCATACATTACCCTTGAAGTGTAGACATGACAAAGTTATAGTATTGATCATATACATGGATGATATGATCATCACAGGGGATGATCTAGAAGAAATTGTAGACCTTCAAGGGTAGCTAGGCAATGAGTTTGAGATGAAAATTTGGGAGGCCTTAAATATTTCTTGAGAATTGAAGTAGCCAGGTCGAAGAAAGGTATTTTCTTGTTTCATCAAAAGTATGTGTTAGATTTATTAGCTGAGGTTGGAATCTTAGAGTGTCTCGAAGAGTTTCTTGATTAGGTGCCTACCAATAAAGATTAATACCAAAGGTTAGTAGGGAGACTGATTTATTTGTCACACATTCGTCCCGATATTGCATATGCTATAATTGTCGCGAGCCAATTTATGCATACTTCGAGTGAAGAACATATGAATGCTATGGTTCGGATTCTGCGCTATTTAAAGTCAACTTTAGGAAAATGGTTGTTCTTTGCGAAGAACAGTCACCTTGAGGTAAAGGGATTTACAGATGCGGATTGGGTAGGTAGTATCTCTGATAGATAGTCTATGTCAGGCTATTTCATATTTGTGGGAGGAAACTTGGTAACATGAAGGAGCAAGAAGCAAGTTGTAGCCTTGTCAAGTGCTGAAGCAAAATTCCGAGGGGTAGCTAAAAGTCTATGTGAGCTACTATGGCTAAAAAGATTCATAACAGAACTTGGTTTCCCACTTAAATTCGAGGTGAGACTATTTTGTGATGATAAAGTTGCGATTATAATTTCTCATAATCCAGTTCAATATGACCATACTAAGCATGTTGAGGTGGATAGACATTTTGTCAAGTAGAACTTAGATGCTAAGATGATAAAAGTTTCCATTTGTCAGATTTGAAGATCAGTTGGAGGATGTTCTTACGAAGGCCTTGTCAAGTCGAGCTTTTCACAGCTCACTTGTCAAGCTGGGTATCAAAGAAATCTTCTCACCAACTTGAGGGGGAGTATTGGAAGATATGCAATATCAGTCCAAGATTGCAGTTGACTAAATGAATCAAATTTGGGATTGGATTTGATTCTTTAGATTGGTCTAGAATATTTTCTTTCTATTTATTATTCATATTTTGTATTATATAAAGAGCTTTGTACATTTTTCATTTCTTCGTTCTTCCTTCTCCTCCCTATTTTCTGACAAAATGATTTCGCATTTTAATGAATTAACCATGGATTTGCATCTTTAGACGTCCTTTTTGATTCATTAGTTGACAAACTTTCGAGACAAGGACAACAAAAACCTGAAATTACCAAAATGCCCCGGCTGGTCAAATTTTCCCCTGTATTTTGGACCATTACTTTTGTCCCTTTATTTCACCTACCAAACCAACATAGAAAATTATGAAATTTCACTCATTGGAAATAGCGGGACGTCTCCTCAAACTTTCTAGTTCAGCATTTCTTTCAGATTTGGCCCACATTTTTTATGTAATTACAGAAATAGCTCAACAAGTACAGATTGATTCTGAAATTTGCCCTGTGCGTGAGTCGGTACATTGGAAAATCATTTGACCTGGAAAATCGATCCAAAAATTATGAAATTCATCTTGTTTGAAAGACTAAGAAATCCTATAAAAAAATTTTAGTTTATGACTTTTCTATAATTTTATGTTAAGGCCTTCTAATTTCCAAAGTACCAAGACATGTTCATGAGGACTCTAACATCAGACTTTCCGATCAGTTTTCCGGGATTTAAATCTAGATTTCAAGGTGATTTAACCTAGCAAACAATGTCCAAATTTTTCTCACGATCCATCAAATTGAAGCTCAAGATGTCTTCTTCAATTCATTATTTGATAATTTTCTATGATTCTGCCATTAACTAGGTTAAATCACCTAATTAACAGGACTGACTAGTGGACTCCGAACCTGGAAAATTCCTGACATGCATTCAATCAATCTATGAGCATTCAATCAATCAATGAGCGTTCTTAGCCTAACAACCTACTCAATTGGCTGGAGATTACTTCACCAACCAAATTCGCTCTGGGGTTGGATCCTCAAGGGGTTATTTTTTCATTCCAAGGATTTCGAATCAGCAGAACAAGGCTCACATCCTTCCTGGGGCTGGAGAAGTCTTATTATTGGGTGGGACGCCATCTTACCAAATGTAAGATGGTCTGTGGGAGATGGACAATCAATTAATATCATGGAGCATTGCTGGTTACCAAGTGGTAAAATTGGAGGACCAGCAGCTAGAGATGAGCCCAGGATGGTGGCTGATCTTATCGATCCCGTCCACCATACATGGAATACCCACCTAATAACAGAGATGTTCGACAACTTTATTGTCGACCAAATACTGAGGATCCCAATCAGACCCCTCCACACAACTGATCAACTCATTTGGACAGCAACATCAACGGGGCATTATTCGGTCAAAAGCAATTATAAAGCACTGGTAAAGACAGCAAGCAAACCAGATGGCAATCAGGCCTCAACTTCATACCAAACTCCTACTGAACTATGGCACAAAATATGGAAAATGCATACCACACCGAAAATTCCGATATTTCTGTGGTCAGCCTGCCAAAACACCCTAGCTACTAAAGCAAACTTATATCACAAACATATCATCTCAACCCCTATGTGTACTCTTTGCAATCAGAACAAGCCAGAAACCGTCGAACATCTCTTCTTTTATTGTCCATGGACACACCCCCAACTAAACCTACTCAATTGGCTTCGAAACACTCTTATCCAATATTATTCAGCATACATCAGTATAATCAAGTATTTTGAAGTAAAAATCACATGGATCTGGAATCATCATCTGTACATACCGGTTATCAATTATAAACAGATATGAACCTGCATCATCAACTCACCACCAAATCAATCATCAAGTCGACACCAAATCAGACTTATAAACTCACCACTAGGAGAACAACTTTGCTTGATAAATTTAGATCAATCCAACGCATGTTATTCAAAAGGATTTTGATCCTAAAGCTCCTACAGGAGAGGTTATCATCATGCATCATATAGCAACGAAGTTTACATTTTAGCGGCTTTAGGACTTAATACTATGATTATTTTGCTGAAAAATCATCGCTCATTCAACATAACATTTTCCTGGCCGTCACTCATCTTCATATAATGAGCATATCGCGAAATCAAATCAAATTTGGTGCGAATCCACCAAGTATTGACGTGAAAAACAATAAGCTTCTGTTTCAGCAACATCGATCTCAGCCAACATATGATTTTTACCCAAATTTCATCACATCAGCGAACACAAGCTAAGACAGGAATTGAATTTTAACTTCCAGCGACTTCAAAGCACAACAATAAAATTATTTCATGCGAACTCAATACGAAACAGTCATGTCACCAGCTCATATCGACGTACGTGATTGATGTAGCATAAAATCATGTCGCGACCCTCCCGAGGGGAAGACAGATTTAGACGTAATGTTAAATTGGGGACCAAGGGTCCTTAAGCGATGCAAGATCTCCTCAACCCTTACCTCCATTGATGTTGAGATTTTTGTTTTAACTGATTAAATCTATGAAAATGAGGAGATCTATGCTTAGAACCAGGGAAAACTAAGTAAGTTGCTGCAGGTATGTCTTTCCACAGTGGGTGAACCTCTTGTTCAAGCCCTTTAGGGACAGACTTTTAGCAGCAAACTACCTAAAAATTTAGTTCAGAGTATAGAGACACTCAAGGATGCCAAGATGGTAATATTTTTAACTAACCAATTTGCATTTCTTAGAAGATCCTACCAGGCTGGAGAAGAAGATGTGTTTAGAGAGACATTGAGATAGTTTTCACAAACACACACTTTACTTTAAGGGACTCTGCCCAAAACATTACATCCTTGCCTTTTATAGGTACTAAGAGGGCACAAAAAATAAAGACCATGCTCACGGGTCTTAAAACAAATAGAGGCTCCAAAAAATCTGATCGAGAATTATTCTAGGTGATATGAACAGTGACTGTGAACAATGATTTCCTTAACCTATTGCTATAGTACATTGTTATAGTGACCTGTGCTATAGTAACCTTATCACAGGCCTATCTTCCATCTCGGGAGTTATAGTCATAGTCTGAATCATCAGAACTATATCGTGCAAGCTGCTCTTTCTTGTAGCATTGTTCAAGTTCTATAAGTCTGATGTCAGAGGGACTGCAGGTGACTTCTCTTTGTGCTATCATGGTATTCCACAAGTTTATTCCGCTTGAGGAGGGCCTTTCTTCATGGATCATAGGGTCTTGGACTATAGGCATGCATGATTGACTGGGACCAATTTGAAGTTTGGGCATAATGAGAGACTGTGTTGGGGTCTAATCCAAGGGATAAGGACAAAGGTCCTTGATCATAGGATTCTTGAGAGAGAGAGAGAGCCTCCTAACTGGGCAGAGGATGTTAAGCACAAGATTCTTGGGAGGATTGTGTAGGGTCGTATGTGTCTACTATTTCTTGCTCTTGCGATGGAAGTGACCTTGCCTAGTTGTGTGCTTGATTGAATTCTTGGAGTGCTTGTTTGATTTTTGGTGCAAGACCGTAACAATCCCATGGGGCAAGTGTGAAGTAATTCCATACTTCTTCAGAAATGGTTCTGTTTTCTTGGCATAAGGCTATCTGGAGTTCTCTGTAATTGTATTCAACATATCTAACACAATCAGAGAGGGATTTGTAAATATGAGCCTCCTTAAGATGTGGCTGAGGTTTGTAGGCTGTGGTTCCTACTCATTGTGACGCATTGGTAATGATACCATTCTCTTTCACAAAAGCCCATGGTTGTCGAAGAAACACAACGGTGTGTATCTTTGATTATGCTCGGACAATTCTTTTTCTTGTTGGAAGATATGCTTCCAATAAGTAGGAGGATGGAACCCGTTGAGTACAGCTAGAAGGTTCCTATCACTTTCTTTTTCAATGTTATGGTCAAGCGCAAATATCCTGGTTAAGTTAGCACGGAATTTTTTGGTGGGAAACTCAATAGTTACTAAGTACTTATTGGTTAAGTACCATAATAATCATTGGAGTTTGTCAGGAAAATCATATTTCTTCTAGATTAAAAGATGTATGAATGGATACTTGGAGTTCAAAAGGATAAAGAATTGAGCCTCCATGGAGTCTGAATAGATCTTTGTGGCATTGCCACATGAGGCTGTTAAGATTTTCAGTGAGGCTGTCATTCTGGATTTGTTCAATGATCTCTTAAGGGTATTCCAAACTTGGCCAATATTGCATTCTTTCAATCTTGTACTTTTCTTGGCGATGAAAAGTTTGAAAAGCATGTCTTATAATGTACATGTTAATCTCTACTGGTGCCTTTGGTTTGCATAGAAAATTAGCAAGCACATTTTTTTTTCTAGCAATGTGTTTGGTTTCAAAAAGTATTTCGAAAATCATTCTGCCCATCAAAGCAGTTGAGAATGAGGAATCTACTTCTGTTTGAATTTGGTCATCTATGGAAAGGATGCCATATCCAATTCTACTAGAAAATGATGGCCGATAAGATGGAATTCAAACTTTCTTATTCCATTTTTTACTGCTAGTATTTCCTTGAAAGTAGAATGATAATGCATTTTAGTCTAGGAAAACTTTCCGCTTTTGTAAGTACAAATGTGCCGCTTACCTTCAATTTCTTCAAATAGTATTGTCGCCCAGTATTCATCACTAGCATCAGCATGAAGAATTCTCTTCCCTATAGATGAGATTTGTAAAGAGGGAAGAGTTTGCATGACTTCTTTTAGTTTTGCGATTGCTTCTGGTTTGGGTCTTACCCCAAGGTGGAGGATTTTTCTTTAGCATAAATTGCAGGGCATCAACAATTTAGCAATATTAGGGACAAAATTTGTGAGATAATTAATTATCTCGAGAAATTGCTTAACTTGTTTTATCGTGAAATCCTCTTCTAAAAATTTCAACAATTCTTTAGTAATGTGTGGCCTTGGATAGTATGTACCCTTGTTGAGGTGCATACCTAGAAATTCAATCTCTATCTAGATAATGTCCATCTTCCTTTGAGAAAGCATAATCCCATATTTATTTACAATATTGGCAAATTTCTCGAGAAATCGGCAGCGGGATTATTCATCTAGACTGTAAAGTAGAATGTCATCAATGTAAACCATTGCACTAAGCAGTATTGGTTGGAAGATGTGGCACATGACCTTTTGAAACAAGGAAGGGGCTACTTTAAGGCTAAAAGGGAGAACCTTCCATTGAAAATGCTGATTTGGAATACATAACTCTATCTTAGGTCTATGTTCAGGATGAATGCCCAATTGCTAAAATCCGGCTTTGAGGTCGAATTTGGAATAAATATGGGCTTTGAATAATCCAACAAAAAGGGAATTTTTGGAAGGTAAAGGGAACTTGTCATCTTAGAGGAATAGATTGAGGGGTTGGTAATTTATTACTAGCCGTATTTTTCCTCTATTTTGCTTAGCCCATTTGTTGACATAAAAAGCCTCGCAAGCCCATTAGGAATCTGAAATTTTAGTAAGGCCTTATTGCAGTAGTTTTGAGCATTCCTTTTGAGCAGCAACAAGATGTTCGGAGTTCATTCCCAAGTGGCTTGCCTTAATAGGATTGCTATTTTCATTTTCTTGAATGTAAGGCAAACAAAAAACTTTGGATTTTTCCACAATGGGGCATTTTTGAGAAAATTCAGAGTGAGATTCTGAACAAGATTCTCACAAGTTTTGCATGATTGGATCCAACAAACTCATTTGAATAGAGAAGAGTCTTTGGATATTGAAAAATTCAAAGAATTGACCTTTATACTTAAGGTTCTTTCCAAGAATAATTCGGAGTTGAGAGATTTGAGTCATAATGTCCTAACCAATGATTGATTTGGAGTTGAACGATCTCTACTAGAAAGATTTGAAGAATTTCATACTCGGCTAAATACTTAAGCCCTCACAAATCATGATAAGTATGACGTCCTTTTTGGATTTGTCACAAGGTTCAATGGTAGCCTCAAACATTGGCGGCAATTGGTTATAGAATAAGATTAATTGCAATTTCTACTCTCAGCAGACTTTGGCCAAGCTATTGTTCTTATTTACTACTTTTTCATTGGTAAACCTACTAACCTCAAAGAGCTCAAAAGAATAGAGTTTTTTGAAAGAAAATGCTGCTCTCTCTAGAAAAGGTATCTTTGCAAATATTATCAAGAAATGATCAAACTCTTCTACGGTCTTGGAGCTAATCCAAACCTGAAATAGTTTTCCTAGCCTCTATCCTTAGAGAGCTTTCCCAACAAGTTGAGAGATCTTTCCTCAACAAGCAAAGGAGAATTGTGAATATACCCCTTGGAGAAATACAATGAGAGATCCATCTTTGTCTTGATGATCTGTGTCTCAGACAGCAGATGATGAAAACTTATATCAAAGACAATCGAGAGCTTGATGGTGCTTGTCCATACCGAAATCTAAAGATCAAATGATCCACAAAAGATTGCGATGGCCTTTATGGTAAACATTTCAGAAAAAAGAAGCATTTCAAGAAATACAGAGTTGAAAGATCCAAGCATGGATCTAAGCACTTTCGAAGAAAGAAAAAATGACTTTTTCTATGAAGAAGAAGAGATTGCTTAGATCGTAAGAAATCAAATTGATGCTTCATTTGCAACAAGAAGGGTCATTTCGCCAAAAATTGTTCCCAGGCGAAAAAAAAGTCATAATCACTTGATACAACATATTAAAATTAAAACTGGCGTTTCCCTTGAAAATGATGATGTTGAATCATTGTTCTCTATTGACAAAAATTTATATGAACAGACCCTTTGTGTCATTCCTTATTATCAAACTCCTAGTGAAACCGATTCTGAGTTAGATTCTAAAGATATTTTCCATATATCCCTCAAAATTGTAGAACAAGACCCTAGTATATATTCTAGTGAAGTTCATTATTCTCATTTCTCTGTCAAGATCTTCACTTCAAAGTTTGCTAAGCCAATCATAGTCATCGCCCTTATATATACTGGTGCTAGTTCTTCAATTTTAAACACGAAAATTCTTCCTCAAGAATACTAGATTTCTTGTGTTCGATATTTCAATTCTGCCTCAAGAGACACTTTTTCTATAAAAGTGCATACTACACCAGTAACTATTCAATTCTTCACTCAGTGTTCTATAACCGCTAAAATTTTTAGATCTAGTTTTCTTAACAAAGATTTAATCATTGGTTGGGACGCTATGACTCAAATCTCTCGACTCTGAATTATTCTTGGAAAAGACCTTAAGTATAAACATCAATTTTCTGAATTTATCAATATCCAAAGACTATTCTTTATTTCCGCCTTTGGGCTTTCAAGATAATGATATCCCAAATGTTGTCTAGATTCTAGGGCATGATGTCTTTTATGAAAGTCTGAAAGCATCTTTTTGCTGGTCTCATCTTATCTTTTGAGATCCCTTTATACATCAACAACTTTAGAATTAACCGTTTTGAAAGTATTGTTGTGTGCCAAAAGGGTTTCTAATTGCCAATTCGGGACAATTTCGGCAACAGAAGTTCTCTTTTGCCTTCCATGTTTATCCACATCAGTGGGAGTAAGGATTTTCGGAACATGATGATATCTCCCTTGAGGATCAATAAATTCTTCAGCAGCACAAAAAGAAAGCTTAAAGCTCTCTTGCACAATATGAGGAAAATCTGTATCCTGGAACTTGGAAATTGAAGCGTTAGCCTTTTCTTGAGTTTCTTGGCTAGATAGCATTTCATCTAGAAGTTCAAGTGGGTATGAATTCTTTTTTGCCCACTTTAGGATTGGTTTGTAAAACGGGGAAACGACAGATTTTTTATGAGGTGGTGAGGAAGGAGGTGAAGGTGGTAAAGCAAGGGATGACAACGGTGGTGATGTGGAAGAAGGCGGTAGTGATTGGGCATAATAAACCATGAACTAGAACTTATCACACTCACCAAGGGTGTCAACAGAGAGTCTCCATTCAAATACCTCTAGTACAGGCCATTTTTAAGCTTACGGGCTTTTCTCTTGGGTCTTGTAGTCGGATTTACTTTGTCGGGAGAGTTTGCACATGAAGAACATTAGCAAAAAGGATCCCAAAAGCAATGGCCATAAGGGTCTTTGTAGTAATGGACAGAATTTCCATCACTCTGAAAGTACTTGACAAGCTTTTTTGGGTCTGGATCAGGGATTGGATTTGGAACACAAGATTGGATTATGAACAGGGTTTTGAAGATAGAAGAACTTTCTTCATCTTCTTTGCCAAACTTGATGGCAAAAATGCCATCATTTTTTCTTAAAAACTTAGAATCTGAAAAATAGAGAGGCTTATTGTTTTGGTGTAGCTTTTCATAGTTGGTGATCCAAGTCTCTAGAAGAAGCTTGGTCAACTTTTCTTTGGGGATTTGCCTGGAAACATGGATACAAGAAGCTTGATCATTTTGCATAGAGATGAACAGGGCGTCCTCATTTATATTCTGGAAATTGAGGTCCAAGGCATGATTCGCACATGATAAACCATATGGTAGTGGAGAGTTGTTGCAATGGAATCAGTCGTTTGAGGTGCTCTAGTAAGTTGAATTTGGACCATTAGGAAGGAAAGCAAATGGGGATTTGAAAGAGCAATATTGAAATTTGGATACAAAGTTACAAAGACCGTCCCAGCATTCAAAATAGTTTGGACTATGCCTATACAAACATGTTGGTATTCTAAGAAATGAGTGTCCAGTAAAGCCATTCTAGCCTCAATTGACAAGCATTTTCAGCTATGAAAAGTAAGTGCAAGTCGAATATGAGAATATCCTTATTAGGTCCATTGTCTTCGAAACTCCGGGGGAATTTGAAGAGCAACAAAATACTCATTTTCAGTGGCTAGAATGCAGTGCTGGTCAAACTTGGAGAATTACATATACTCTTTCACTTCTTTGGGGGCTTGATAGACAAGTTGTTGAACGGAGTAGATAGAGAAGAATGATGAAGAGGGTTTAACAAAAGCTGAATATGGGTTCATAAGAGGAAGCTAAGTTTTGAGAGAAGTACACTATCAGTGCCATAAGTTGTGTACGGTACTCCCTTTGGTGTCAAAAGTTTCAATCAGATCACTTAAGTGTCAAATCGGAGGAAAAACGATCACTTTGGTGCCACCGGCGAGAGATTCTGGCCAAAATGATGACGTGGCTTTTATATTTAAAAAAAAAATCGATATGGCTTGAGAAACAACGTCATTTTCCGTCCTCCTTAAGAAAACGACATCATTTTTCTGTCCTAAGTGGATGGTCTCACAAAAACGACGTCGCACAACTCATTTTATGATTTTTTTTTATTTATTTGGAGATTGAAATTAGGGTTCTGATTCTCGTCGGCTGCCGACCTAGCTTGCTCGGCCATCGTCGCTCGGCCGTCGACCTAGCTCGCTCGGCCTTCGTCGCTTGGCGACATGAGGTTTGCACTTGAGCGAGATCACGGCCTTCGACTTGGCCGTCGAGTGGCCAAGTCAAGGTCGGAGCCACGGCCACCGGCGCGGGGGCCGTCAAGGACGGCGATTGGCCCATCGGCTGGCGCGGGTAGAGGTGAGGGATGTGGGCGATTTAAGGGGAGAGGAGGAGGGAAAACCATCGACGCCCGCGACGGTGCGGATGCCGGGGTCATCGGGGTGGGGGAGCGAAGACGTTGGAGTAGCCGCGGGCGTCGAGGCTGACCCGGTTGGCGGTGAAGTTGTTGGGGTCGGAGAGGATGGCCTACTTGGGGCCGGAGGGTGACATAGGCGTTGCGGAGGCACGGGTTCTCGAAGGAGGCGGAGGGGTCGACGGCGACTTGCTCGCCGCGGTCGCTGAACTCGTTAAGGTAGTGGAGGAGGTGGTGGTGCTTGGCGGCGCCATGGGCGGCGGCGGAGAGGACGGCAAGGGAGGAGAAGAGGACGAAGAGGGCGGTAGTGGCCGAGATTCTCTGGCAGATTTAGGGTTTAGGGTTTTGAATTGGGGGAGAGACACCAAGTGACGTCGTTTTTGTGGTTTACATGCTGACTGTACTCTCCGGCGAGCCACATCAACGTCAAAAATTAATAAAAAATTGCCACGTCGGATTTCCGGTCAATCTGATTGGAGTTGGCACCAAAATGATCGTTTTTCAAACTTTTTGGCACTTAAGTGATTCGACGGAAAATTTTGGCACCAAAGTGAGTACCGTACACAACTTATGGCACTGATAGTGTACTTCCCCCCTAAGTTTTAGAAATCATTGTATCATCACTAAGAGAGACTTCATAGAGATAGTCTATCTTGGAGGCATTTAAAACACGAAATTGTAAAAGAGAGGAGGAAGATGGAGATGAAGTAAAGGTAACTGGAGAATCGATGTTTCAGGATCAGACTAGACATGGAGAAAGTCTTCTTAGCACTGGATTATCCTTCTAAGCGCATGGAACGAACCAAGTTACAAAAGAAATCATTGCTCTGATACTAATGAGGGGACCTATGCTTGGAACTAGAGAAAACTAAGCAAGTTCCTGCAAGTATGTCTTCCCACAGCAGGCGAACCTCTTGTTCAAGCCTTTTAGGAATAGTCTTTTAGTAGCAACTACCTAGAGATTTAGTTCAGAGCATAGAGACACTCATGGATGCTAGGATGGTAACATTTTTACCTAGTCGAGCTGCATTTCTTAGAGGATCCTACCATGCTGGAGAAGAAGATGTGTTTAGAGAGACATTAAGAGAGTTTTCACAAACAAACTTCACTTCAAGGGACTCTGCCCAAAACATTACATCCTCTTTGCCTTTTATAGGCACTAAAGATAACAAAAAACAAAGACCATGCTCACGAATCTTAAAACAAATAGAGGCTTCGAAAAGTCCGATCGGGAATTATTTTAGGTGACATGAATAGTGACTGTGAATATTGATTTCCCTCACCTATTGCTATAGTACATTGCTATGTGACTTGTGCTATAGTAACTTTGTCATGGGCCTATCTTCCATCTCAGGAGTTGCAGTCATAGTCTGAATCGTCAAAGGTACGTTGTGAAAAAAAAGCTCTTCCTCATAGCATTGTTCAAGTTCTGTAAGTTTGATGTCAGAAGGACTGCAGGTGACTTCTCTTTGTGCTATCATGGTATTCTACATGTTTATTCTACTTGAGGAGGGCCTTTCTTCATGGATCATGGAGGGTCCTAGAGTGTCGACAGGCATGATTGGCTGGGGCCAGTTTGAAGTTTAGGTATAATGGGAGACTATGTTGGGGTATAATCTAAGGGATAAGGACAAATGTCTTTGATCATATGGGTCTTGAGAGAGAGGGCCTTTCCACTGGGCATAGAATGCCTGAGCATAGGATTTTTGGGAGAACTATGCAGGATTGTCCATGTCCGATATTTCTTGCTCTTGTGATGGATGCGTCCTTGCAAGGTTCTGTGCTTGATTGAATTCTTGGAGTGCTCGTTTAGCATCTGGTGCAAGACCATAGTGGTCCAATGAGATAGGGGTGAAGTAATTCCATACTCCTTCATGAATGATTATGTTTTATTGGCACAAGCCTCTCTGGAGTTCTTAGTAATTGTATTCAACATATCCAACACAATTAGGGAAGGATTTGTAGATACATGTCCCCTTAAGATGTGGCTAAGGTTTGTAGATTGTGGTTCCTACTCCTTGTGGCGCATTGGTAATGATACCATTCTCTTTCACAAAAGGCCATGGTCTACGAAGAAACACAATGGTGTGTATCTTTGGTTATGCTCAGATAGTTCTTAATTCTTATTGGAAGAGATGCTTCCAATAAGTAGGAGGATAGAAGCAATTGAGTACGACCGGAAGGTTCCTATCACTTTCCTTTTCAATGTTATGGCCAATCGCAAATTTCTTGCTTAAGTTAGCAAGGAACTTTCTAGTGGGAAACTTAATAGCTACTGAGTACCTATTGGTTAAGTACCATAATAACCATTGAAGTTTGTTAGGAAAATCATCTTCCTTCTAGATTAAAGGATGTACGAATAGATACCTAGAATTTAATCCAAAATGATAAAGAATGAGCTTCCATGGAGTCTGAATAGATCTGTGTGACATTGCCACATGAGCCTATCAAGATTTTTAGTGAGGCTATCATTCTGGATTTGTACAATGATCTCCTAAGGGTATTCTAGACTCGGCCAATCTCGCATTCTTTCAATCTTGTACTTTTCTTGATGATGAAAAGTGTGAAAATCATGTCTCATAATGTACATATTAATCTCTACTGCTACCTTTGGTCTGGATAGAAAATCAGCAAGCACATTCTTCTTTCTAGCAATGTGTTTAGTTTCAAAAGAGTGTTTTGAAAACTATTTCGCCCAGAAAACAACTGAGAATGAGGAATCTACTTTTGTTTGAATTTGGTCATCTGTGGAAATGATGCCATATCCAATTCTACTAGGAAATGATGGCTAATGGTTTCTTTTGTAACTTCGTTCGTTCAATGCGCTTGGAAGGAGAATCCAATGCTGAAGACTTTCTCCATATCATGTTTGATCCTAAAACCTTCAATGTTCCAATTACCTTTACTTCATCCCCATCTTCCTCCTCTCTTTTAGAATTTTGTGTATTAAATGCCTCATAGATAAACTATTTCTATGAAGTCTCTCTTAATGATGGTACAAAAATTTCTGAAACCTAGCTTCCTCTTATGAACCCATATTTAGCTTTTGTTAAACCCTCTTCATCCTTCTCCCCCGTCCACTCCATTTGACACCTTATTCGTCAGACTCTCAAAGAAGTGAAAGAGTATGTGCATTCCTCCAAGTTTGACCAGTACCCCTTCTAGCCATTGAAAATGAGTATTTTGTTACTCTTCAAATTCCTTGGGAGTTTCTAAGACAATGGACCCAACAAGGATATTCTTATATCTATTATGAAACTGTCCGACTTGCACTTACTTTTTATGGCCGAAAAGGCTTGCCTGTTGTGGTCAGAATGGCTTTACTAGACACTCGGTTCTTAGAATACCATATGCTTAAATTGGCACAGTCCAAACTACTTTGAATGCTGGGACAGCCTTTGCAATCTTGTATCCAAATTTCAATATTGTTCTTTCAGATCCCCAGTTGCTTTCCTTCTTGAAGGACCAAATTTAGCTTACTAGCGCACTTTAGACGACTGATTCCATTACAACAACTCCACTACCAGATGGTTTATCATGTGCAGAATCATGCCTTGGACCTTAATTTCCAAAATGGAAATGAGGATGCCCTATTCATCTCTATGCAAAATGATTAGGTTTCTTGCATCCATGTTTCTCGGAAAATCCCCAAAGAAAAGTTGGCTAACCTTCTTCTAGAGACTTAGTGTCACGCCCTGACCCTCAGGCACACACACATCCCTTACTTTTGGTCGATTTTAAAATGCGATATCCCAGGACTACGTATCGTCGACCATTTCATTTGTATATGCACATGCGAAAGCAGTTATAATTCCCCACACAATAAAGCAATGGGATAAAAGCAGGCCATATATTTTCCTTACTGAAAATTCACAACTACATCTTTTTACATGCATCTTATAGTATTCTACAATACCATATATACGCAACTCTGGTCTAACGTCTATTCACATGCAAACAAGGTCTGACAAGATAGGACAGGATCTCAGTCATCATCCGGGTCGTACACGATGTCATACTCGGGGTCCTCCTCCACGTACTCCTCTTCGGATTCCTCAACAAGGATCTCCTCGTCAAATTCATGCTCCTTAGGCTCCTCATCCAGGTCCTAAAATGGTTATTCAATAACCACTGAGACAACGTCTCAGCAAGTTCTTCCTCCTAAGACCCGATTAGTAAACTAATACACCTTAGGGCTGCCTACACACAACATGAGTCAGAGGACTTACCTTGCCCTCAGATTCCACCTGCATATTAGCACAGATTAAATAGGCACCCAAGCAATCACATCACAGATCGAAGTATCGATCAAATCGACTTAGTCGATTACACACCAACAAGACCACTCACGGTCATTTCCATTCGATCAATCAATTCACACAGCAGATCAAGGCAATGAATCACATCAAATCACACTTAGATCGAATCATCGATCAATCGACCTAGTCGATCACACGCCAACAAGACCACTCACGGTCATTTTAAGGCGCCGTTTTCGCACAGTGATGTACTTTATCACCGAACCACGCCTGTCTATACTTCGTACTTAATCGGTCTCAGCCAATAAAATTATCAGTTAGCTCTCATCACTTTCTTCACTTTAGAGCTCATCAAAGCATTATAAAGGTTAAATAAACAAACTCGGCCATTTACAAATCAATCATTCAATTCCACTCAAATTCAATCAATTAAGGAATAATTCCATAAATTGCACAATCAATTTAATTAAGCACAACGTGGAGTTCAAATAAATAAATGGATTTCACCACGACAATCAGCACGAAATTCGGTCACCGGCCATCCCGGTTGAATTTCCGGAAAATAAATAATTAAATAATTAATTTTGATAATTAAATAAATACAATAAATTCAATTTAGCACAATATAAAACTCAATTAAATAAACGAACTGCGCCACAATCATCAGCATAAAATCCCGGTCACTAGCCATCCTAGTTGAATTTACAGGAAATAAATAATTAAATAATTAATTTCGAAAATTAATATTTAATTCCTAAATTTCCACCTAGGCCCGATTTGCTTAATTAACACCCGATAAGGGACGGGAAAAATCCCAAGAAGCATCCAATAAATACTATAGGCAATTCTCTATCTAATTACACTAATCACACAACTAATATGCAAAGCAATTAACTAATAATCACTAATCAGTTCAAATCTAACAACCTAATTACACTTAATTAACACTAATCAACCTTTAAGTGCAATTAGCAAACTAAGAAGGCATTAGTGAGTAAAACTCACTCAAAACGACGAGCTCGACGCGAGGGTCGACTTTCCTCAAAGCGGGCCGAGCATCCGGGCTCGGGAAGGCGGCCAAAACGGGCCAAACGGTTGCTGCAATACCCATTTTCTGCACTCTTTGTGCGCTGCTGGTTGGGGACGTTCCGGGGTCGATTGAGGCGGCCAAGGGCAGCTAGGGTCGGGTGGAGCTCCGGCGGTTCGAGGTGGCGGCGCATGGTGGCCGGAGGTGGCCGGACTGTGGCCTGTGCTGGCCAAAACGGAGCTAAATAGAGGCGGTTGGGAGCTGGGGTCGCACGACGGGGCGATGAGAGGCGCGGCCAAGCACGGCTGCACACACGCTAGCGCGGGGACGGGCGACCGGCGACAACGGTAGCTTCGGTCCAGTAACACTAGCTGCTGCCCCAACTCCGGTGTCCTCCCAGATCTAGGACCCCGAGCAGCGAACGGAGGGGAAGACAGAGGGTGTCGACGGCAACTGAGATGGGTGAGGGAGGGGCGGAGACAAACGACGGAGCGGCGGAGCAGGTGATGCACGGGTAAGGACGGCTTGCGGCATGAGGCGGCGACGGTGGCTGCCCGGTCTTCGGGCGAGCTCTTTGTCACCTTACGCTTGTCTTCGTTCGAACAGTGAGGGAAAGAGAGAGTGTCGAGAGAGAGTACCGAGGGAGAGAGATAAGGATAAGAGAGAGAGTAGATAAGTTTGAAAAGTCAAAAAGCAAAAGTGAAAAGGAGAAGCAAAGTGAGAAACGGAAGAGGGCAGTCGGTGGGGGCATTTCGCACGAGGAGAAAAGAGAGAGAGAGAGAGAGAGAGAGAGAGAGAGAGACTTTCGGCCAAAGGAAAAAGGGGAAAGAGAAAAGGTGATTGGCCCAAAAATAGAAAAGAAAAGGAAATGGGAGGAAGACTAAACAAAAGAATTTCCTAGAGTAGAAAATTCTCATCTCATTTTCTTTTTGATATGCCCATAATTTCTCAAAAGAAATTTCAGATTAGAGTACTCGGTTCCCACTTGCATTTCTGCATCCAAATTCTCTCTTAATTTCTCTCAAATAATTCTCACAAAAATCAATTGATATCTCCATTATCAAATTGATTATTTTCCTTATCCAAGAATCCCTCATGCTTCTCAATTTCACAATCCCCGGCTTCAACTGAACGAAAACGGCCCTATTTATCCAGTCTAAGTTAGAACCTGAAAATCTGGATGTCACACTTAGATTACCAACTACGGAAAGCTGTACCAAAACAATAAGCCTTTCCAGTCTTCAAATTCCGAGTTTGTAAGAAAAAAGGATGGCATTATTGCCATCAAGTTTGGCAAAGAAAATGAAGAAAGTTCTTTTATCTTCCAAACCTTGTTCATGATCCAACCTTATGTTTCGGATCCAATCCTGATCTAGACCCAGAAAAGCTTGTCAAGTACTTTCAGAGTGATGGAAATCCCATCCATTACTATAAAGACTTTTATGGTCATTATTTTTGGGATCCTTTTGCCAATGTTCTTCATGCACAAACTCTCCTGACGAAGTAGATCCGGTTACAAGACCCAAGTGAAAAGCCCGTAAGCCTAAAGATGGCCTATACCAGAGGTATTTGAATGAAGACCCATCAACAGACACCTTTGGTGAATGCGATAAGTTCTAGTTCATGATTTCTTATGCCCCATCACCACCACCTTCTTACACATCACCACCGTTGCCATTTGTTGCTTTACCATCTTCGCCTCCTTCCTCACCACCTCATAAAAAACTCATTGTTTCCTCATTTTACAAATCAATCCTGAAGTGGGCAAAAAAGAATTCATACCCACTTGAACTTCCAGATGAAACACTATCCAGCTAAGAAACTCATAAAAAGGCTAACGCTTCAATTTCCATGTTTCAGGATATAGATTTCTCTCCTCTTGTGCGAGAGAGCTCTAAGCTTTCTTTCCTACTACTAGAGAATTTATTGATTCTCAAGGAAGATATCATCATGTTCCAAATATCTCTGCTCCCACCAATGTGGATGAACATGGAAAGCAAAAGAGAACTCCTGTTGTCGAAGCTGTCTTAAATTGGCAATCAGAAACCATTTTGGCACACAACAATGTTTTCAAAACAATTGATTCCAAAATTGTTGATGTACAAAGGACTCTCAGAAGATGTGATAAGACCACCAAAAAGATGCTTTCAGACTTCAAAAAGACAACATTTGGGATATCATCATCTTGAAAGTCCAAAGGTAGAAATAGATAAGAGTCTTTGGATATTGACAAATTCAGAGAATTGATCTTTATGCTTAAAGCCTTTTCTAGGAATAATTTAGAGTTGAGAGATTTGAGTTATAATGTCCCAACCAATGATTAAATCTTTGTTGGGAAGACTAGATCCAAAAACTTTAGTGGTTATAGAATATTGAGGGAAGAACTGAATAGTTACCGGTGTAGTACTCACATTTGTAGAAAAAGTGTCTCCTGAGATAGAATCGAAATACTAAACACAAGAAGTCCAGTATTCTTCAAGAAGAACTTTCGTGTCTAAAATTGAAGAACTAGCACCAGTATCTATAAAGTCGATGACTGTGATTGGCTTAGCAAATTTTGAGGTGAAGATCTTGATAGAGAAATGAGGACAATAAACTTGGCTAGAATATGTTCTAGGGTCTTGTTCTACAGAAGTGAGGGATATATGGAAAAGATCTTTAGAATCTAACTTAGAATCGGTTTCACTAGGAGTTTGACAACAAAAAATGACATAAATGGTTAGTTTAGATGGATTTTCATCGATAGAAAATAATGATCCAGCATCATCATTTTCAAGGGAAACGCTAGTTTCAATGTATCAAGTAGTTCGACCTTTTTTTTCTTTGCTTGGGAACAGTTTTTGGCGAAATGACCCTTTTTGTTGCAAATGAAACATCGAGTTGATTTCTTGCGGTCTGAGCGATCTCTTCTTCTTCTTCTTCTTCTTCTTCTTCTTCTTCTTCTCAGGAATCACCATTTTTTCTTTCTTCGAAAATGCTTAGATTCATGCTTGGATCTTTCAACTCTGTATTTCTTGAAATGCTTCTTTTTCTAGAATGTTTTCCACAAAGGCCATTGTAATCTTTTTTAGAGCATTTGATCTTTAGATTTTCGCATGAACAAGCACCATCAAGCTCTCGATTGTTCTTTGATGCGTTTGAGACATAGATCATCGAGATAAAGATGGATCTTTTGCTATATTTCTCCAAGGAGTATATCCACAATTCTCCTTTACTTGTTGAGGAAAGATCTCTTAATTTGATGGGAAAGCTCTCTAGGGATAGAGGCTAGGAAAACCTGTTTTAGGTTTGGATCAGCTCTAAAGCCGTGGAAGAGTTTGATCATTTCTCTATAATGTTTATCGAGATACCTTTTTTGGAGAGAGCAGCATTTTCTTTCAAAAAACTCTATTCTTTTGAGCTCCTTCAGGTCAGCAAGTTTACCAATGAAAACGTGGTAAATAAGAACGATAGTTTGGCCAAAGTATGTTGAGAGCAGAAATTGCAATTGATCTTGTTCTATATCCGATTGCTACCAATGTTTGAGGTTACCTGTGAACCTTGTGATAAATCCAAAAATGGCGTTATACTTGTCGTGATTTATGAGTGATTAAGTGTTCAGCCAAATATGAAATTCTTCAAATCTTTCTAGTAGAGATCGCTCAACTCCGAATTAATCATTGGTTGGGACATTATTACTAAAATCTCTCAACTCCGACTGATTTTTGGAAAATGCCTTAAGTATAAAGATCAATTCTCTGAATTTGTCAATATTCAAGGACTCTTCTCTATTCAAATGAGTTTGCTGGATCCAATTATTCAAAAGTTGTTAGAATCTTGTTCATAATCCCACTTTGAATTTTCTAAAAAATGCCCCTACCCTTTATGGAAAAATTTAGAGTTTTTTGTTTGCCTTCCATTCAAGAAAAATGAGGATTTCAATCCTACTAAGGCGAGTCACATGGGAATGAACCCGAAACATCTTGTTGCTGCTCAAAAGGAATGCTCAGAACTACTACAACAATGCCTTATTGAAATTTCAGATTCCTAATGAACTTGCAAGGCTTTCTATGTCAACAAACGGGCTGAGCAGAGTAGAGGAAAAATGCTGCTAGTAATAAATTACCAGCTCCTCAATTTATTCTCCCTAATATGACAAGTTCCCTTTACCTTCAAGAAATTCCATTTTTGTTGGATTACCCAAAGCTCATATTTATTCAAAATTCGACCTCATCATCGGGTTTTAGCAATTAGGTATTCATCCTAAAGACAGACCCAAGACAAGATTTTGTATTCCAAGCTGGCATTTGTAATAGAAGGTTCTCCTGTTTGACCTCAAAGTAGCCCATTCCTTGTTCCAAAAGGCCATGTGCCACATCTTCCAACCAATACTGCCTAGTGCAACGGTTTACATTGATGACATTCTACTTTATAATCCAAATGAAGAACCCCACTGCCGACTTCTAGAGTAATTTGCTGATATCGTAAAGAAGTATGTGATTATGTTTTCTCAAAGGAAGATGAACTTTGCCCAGATGAACATTGAATTTCTAGGAATGCACCTGAACAAGGGTGCATACTATTCAGGGCCACACATTACTAAGGAATTGTTGAAATTCTCAGAAGAGGATTTCACGACAAAACAAGTTCAGCTATTTCTTGAGATAAATAATTATCTTAGAAATTTTGTCCCTAACATCGCTAAATTGTTGATGCCATTGAAATTGATGTTGAAGAGGAATCCTCCATCTTGGGGTAAGACTCAAACCAAAATAGTCGCAGAACTGAAAGAAGTCATGCAGACTCTTCCCCATTTGCAAATCTCATCTACAAGGGAGATAGTTCTTTAGATTGATGCCAGTGATGAATACTAGGCGATAATACTGTTCGAAGAAACTGAATGTAAGCGACACATTTGTACTTACAAATGTGGAAAGTTTTCCCGAGCTAAAATGCATCATCATTCTACTTTTAAGGAAATACTAGCAGTAAAAATATGAAATAAAAAAGTTCGAATTCCATTTTATTGGCTATCATTTCCTAGTAGAATTGGATATGGCATCATTTCCACAGATGACTAAATTCAAACAGAAGCAGATTTCTCATTCTCAACTGTTTCGATGGGTGGAATGATTTTCAAAATACTCTTTTGAAACCAAACACATTTTTGGAAAGAAGAATGTGCTTGCTGATTTTCTATCCAGACCAAAGGCACTAGTAGAGATTAACATGTACATTATAAGACATGCTTTTCATACTTTTCATTTAAAAAAAATACAAGATTGAAATAATACGAGATTGGCCGAGTTTGGAATACTCTCAAGAGATCATTGAACAAATCCAGAATGACAACATCATTGAAAATCTTGACAGCTTCATGTGACAATACCACACAGATCTATTCAGATTCCGTGGAGGCTCAATTCTTTATTATTTTAAATTAAACTCCAAGTATCCATTCATACATCCTTTAATCCAAAAGGAAGATGATTTCCCTGATAAACTCCGATGGTTATTATGGTACTTAATCAATAAGTACTTAGTAGCTATTGAGTTTCTCACTAGAAAGTTCCTTACTAACTTAACCAGGATATTTACACTTGGTTGTAACATTGAAAAGGAAAGTGATAAGAACCTTCTAGCTGTACTCAACTGTTTCTATCCTTCTACTTATTGGAAGCATCTCTTCCAACAAGAATTGAGAACTGTTTGAGCAAAACTAGAGATACACACTATTGTGTTTCTTCACCGACTATGGGCTTTTGTGAAAGAGAACAGTATCATTATCAATGTGCCACAAGGAGTTGAAACCACAATGTACAAATCTCAGCCACATCTGAAGGAGGCTCGTATCTACAAATCCTTCCCTGATTGTGTTGGATCTATTGAATAAAATTATAGAGAACTCCAAAGAGCCTTATGCCAAGAAAACATAATCAATCTTGAAAAAGTATGGAATTACTTCACACCTGTCCCATGGGACTACTATAGTCTTGCATTAGTAGCTAAACAAGCACTCCAAGAATTCAATCAAGCATTGAACCAGGCAAGGATGCCTCTATCATAAGAGAAAGAAATCGTAGAAATGGATGATCCTGCACAGTCCTCCTAATAATTCTATGCTCAGGCATCCTATGTCCAGTGGAGAGGTCTTCTCTTTTAAGACCCTTATGATCAATGACTTTTGTCATTATTCCTTGGATTAGACCCTAATGCAGTCTCTCATTATGCCCAAACTTCAAATTGGCCCCAAACAATCATGCCTGCCGACACTCTAGGACCCTCCATAATTAATGAAGAAAGGCCCTCCTCAAGCAAAATAAAAACATGTAGAATACCATGATAGCACAAAGAGAAGTCACTCGCAGTCCCTCTGACTTTAAACTTACAGAACTTGAACAACACTATGAGGAAGAACAGCTTGCACAACATAGCTCTAATGATTTAAATTATGACTACAACTCCCAAGATGGAATATAAGCTTGTGACAAGGTTATCGTAGTACAAGTCACTATAACAATGTACTGTAGCAATAGGCCAAGGAAATCACTGTTCACAGTCATTGTTCATATAAACTAGAATAATTCTTGACTAGATTTTTCGGAGTCTCTGTTTGTTTTAAGACCCGTGAGCATGGTTTTTGTTTTTTGTGACCTTTTAATGCCTATAAAAGGCAAAAATGATGTAATGTTTTAGGCAGAGTCCCTTGAAGTAAAGCATGTGTTTGTGAAAACTCTCTCAATATCTCTCTAAATACATCTTCTTCTCTAGCCAGGTAGGATCCTCTAAGAAATGCAGCTCGACTGGTTAGAAATGTTATCATCTTGGCATATTTAAGTGTCTCTATGATTTGAACTAAATCTCTGGGTAATTTGCTGCTAAAAAGCTGTCTTTGAAGGGCTTGAACAAGAGGTTCACTTTCGACCTGCAGCAACTTACCTAGTTTTCCCTTGTTCTAAGCATAGGTCCCCTCATTAGTATCAAAAGAAGCCACTAGCATATTGGGGCCGGCTAAGAACCAAATAAGATACATGAGTATATCTCACTTTCTGTGCAACCAAAGATCTAGAATTGGGGACTCAATTACACTAATTATCTAACTAGTGTCATTTCATTACTTGGACTTGATTATTTTATCAACTAAAGTGTCTACACTATCTTTGTACCAAATTATGAATTCTAAGGTTCTTGTTCGTTAAGTGTCTATGCAATGTTTTTAGTTTTTATTATGATCCTAAAATAAAACCCTACCATTTAACTAGAATAAGCAAATCATGACGTAAAAGCAATATAAAAGAATCGAGGCCAGTTCATGAAATAAAGTAATAAAAGAATGAGTAAAAGATAAAGTGCAGTAATGCAACCCGATACGAGTCGAATAAAGAGTAAAGCATTGCCTCTTCATTATGCCCAGGATAACAACCCCATGAGAGGAACTAATTTTTTTAAACCTAAACTAAACTTATAAAAGATCACGAAGTTTCCTCGATCATGTGTGTACTAATTAAATAAAACCAAAATAAATCTGATATTAAAATCTAACAACCTAATCAAAACTTATTTTTCTAACTATTTTGATTTTGATTTTTATTTTTATTTAGACACAATAGGGGCCCACCCTCTGGTCTCATGAGTTTTGGATCTTAAACTCGGGAGATCATTGGGCTCCCACTTTAATTCAAAAGGACTTTCAAAGCGCAATTTCAGATACAATCCTTCCAAGCCCATTTTCCGTTAAAACTACACTAAACGCCAATCTAGGCCCCTTTCTATCATTACTACACACAGCCACGCTAATCATTTTCTTTCGTGCCTTTTTATTTCTTTATTTCTATTTGTTTTATTTCTTTAATCCATCGTCTTCTCCAGAAAACTTACTGAACCTATGCAAGTTTTATACGCTAAATAAACACCACAATATCTTTATCATCATCTATGATCAATTATCCCAACATTGCAACGAAGTTATCTAGTTTCCCTTTTAAAGTCTTAGAATTTTTTGTAAAACTTTCTAGAGTGCACACCATTGTAAGCGTCTTTGGAATGTAATATTTGAAGTAGCTGGGCACTCCTCATTTTCTGCCTCTGGAAAAAGGATTTGGCTAGCCAATTTCCAAGATTTATCCATATTTTTTAGATTAAAAAAACATTGCACGAGTACTACATAAAATTGAGAGTTTCGCGATGTCATGCTTCTTATGCATGTCTGTCTCCTTTATTTTGCATTGCTAAGTCAAGATATAGTTCTATCTCACTTCTTATCCTCTCTAAAACTAAGAAAATGCAACCAATCGTTTATTCACTCTAGTAAAGCTAACCAACAATTTGTGACATCCTGAATTTTCAATACTGTTTTCAATTGAATAAATCGGACCTTTTATCGATGCGTCTATAGTGCTATTCTCAGAGCCGATCACTCGTGAGATAAATAGACTATATGGGGAAGTCATTAAGAGATTTTAATGCAATGGACTTGAGAATTCGACCAAAAGTCAACTGCTCGATCGTGCTAGTCTGCAAGGGTCATTACGGTATTGTCAAAATATAAAAGTGTGGGTGATTCCACCTGATTGCAAAAATCTTGTCGATCGGAACTAGACCGATTTTCTGTCGTTTTTGGTACCCTGTGCACGTAATTGAAACTTTGAGATTTTCATGACCACCGAGAGTTGCCAATGTGTCGAGTGGGTTCATTGTGGCTTGAAGAAAATCGACCATGGGTCATTTGTACTAAAAATTTCTAAAACCTACATGGTAGCCTAGGTCACGCTAAAAACGCGCCGGATTGAAATTAACTGCGAATTTGAATCCGATTTCAAAAATTGAAGATTCTGTCATGTCACTATAAATTCTAGGAGTATCGACTCAGTCTCAAAAGATTTTTTGCAATTAGAGACTTTTTGGGAAAAAGTCGGCATAGGACCGTTTTTGTTTAGAAAAAGACAGGAATTGTTTTTTATCGCAAATTTGGGAAGCAAATGGATTGTATGGGTGGGGAAAAATGCCAAATCGATCGGTGAGGTACTAATTGGGTTTGTTGAGGTCGAATTGGATTGAATTAAGCACGAACGGGTGTCCAATTGAGAGAGATTGTGTCAAATTCATATGCCCCCCATTCCCTATGGTCTTTGGACCATTTCAAGGTTGCAAGAGGGAGCATTGGTGGCTCATTGAGGGCCAAGGAAGCCAAGCTTGGTGGACAAGTTCAAGAAGACAAGCATGTGGAAAAAAATGGCATGTGGTCCCCCCTCTTGCCTCCATCTCTCTCTCTTCCTGTCCAAGCCAACCGCCCAGCCTTCCTCCCCCTCCATCCTTGTTGTGCAAAGACCAGAGGAACCAGAGAAGCAAGCCCCCTTGTCGTTTGACCAAGCCGCACGCCCACCAGACCGTTTTCCTCCTCTGTTTTCACTTTTGCTGGTTTCTGCTCCGGTTGACCTTTCGCCAAAGATTCGAGTGAAAAGTTGACTTCCCGTGCAAATCAACCAACGATCCATCCATCATCGTGA
This sequence comes from Eucalyptus grandis, assembly GCF_016545825.1. Classification (NCBI taxonomy): domain Eukaryota; kingdom Viridiplantae; phylum Streptophyta; class Magnoliopsida; order Myrtales; family Myrtaceae; genus Eucalyptus; species Eucalyptus grandis. The sequence continues at coordinate 18,769,170 of NC_052615.1, forward strand.
CTAGCACATCTAGACAGTTCCAAAGAGCCCGACCTCACCCCAAACGAAGCCACCGACAGTCCTGTACGGCCGCCGCAAGCCACCGGTCTCCAATCCGTCGGTCTGCTTGCTGGTCCGCATTTTTCATGTTTTTCTTCATTTTTCTCCCATTCCAGCCCTTCCTTCTCCTATTCCAGCCCTTCCTTTTCTCATCCCAACCTCCAACAAGATCCCCAAGACCCTCGGGAGCCACCAGTTGCCGACCACCCGCTCGTTGGAGCTCTGATCGGCCCGTTTTCACCGTTGAAGCCGCTGGTTTCCTCTCTGCAGTCTAGCAAGCGGAAGCAGAAGCCTAACCAACCTTGTTTCCTTGTTTTTGCAGCTCAAAATAGAGGCTGAGTTTGTGGGTATCCAGCCACCTTCAAGGCCCGTTTTGAGGTGGTCCTGAGCCTCGGTTTCTAGGCCCGCCTTGAGGAAAGTCGAGCCTCACGACGTTCCCGTCGTTTTGCACTGAACCGCTCATTAAACAAGTGAGTTTAGCTCACTAATTCCTTATTAGTCGGTTAATTATGCTTAGGGGTTCATTAGATTTAATTAAGTATGGTTAGGTGGATAGATTGGAGTAAAGCAATTAAATTAGTGCCTTATCAAAGCATGTTAGGAAAATGGTTAGTGATATTAGCAAGTAGACTCATGTTATTATTTATTGAATGGGTCTCGAAAATTTTCCGAGTCTGTTTCGGCTTCCAATTAGACATTACGGGCCTAAATTGGATTTATTGCATTTATTTAATATTTTTCGTAATTATTTAATTATTTATTTATTTTCGGAAAATTAGGCTGGGATAGCTGACGATCGAAATTTTATGTTGAGTATGATGATGTGATCCATTTATTTATTTGAGCTGTAATTCGTCCTGACACGATTTAATGGTGTTCTTAGGATTTTATTCCTAAATTATTTAATTTTCGTAATTGATTGGAAAATGACCAAGCGTTGGTCTATAGCACCAACAATATTTTGATTGGGCTATATAAAGTGATGAAAAAGAATGTTGTGTTACATGGCTCGGTGAATAGGTATATCGCCTTGGAGAATGCACGTGACTCGTTGATTAATTACATCACCTTAGAGAATGCAGGTGGCTCAGTGATCAAGTATATCACTTTGGAGAATGCACGTGGCTCAATGATTAGATATGTCACCTTGGAGAATGCACGTGACTCGGCGACTAAATTTGTCACCTTGGAGAATGCACATGGCTCGGCAATTAGGTATGTCATCTCGGAGAATGCACGTGGCTCGGTAACCAAGTACGTTGCCTTTGAGAATGCACGTGGCTCGATGACTAGTTATATATCATCTTGGAGATTGCATAGTATGAGTTAAAATAACCGGGAGATGGTCTGATTGACATATAATCGACTAGGTTGATTGATCAATGATTTGATCTGATGTTATGAATTGATTGATTGATGTGATATAAGGCATCTGTAAATATCATTGATTTGCAGGATGGAGCTGAGGCCAAGGTAAGTCCTCTATCTCGTGTTGTGCTTAGGCAGCCTCTAAAGTGTATTGGCTTCCTAATCGGGTCTTAGAGGGTAGAACTTGCTGAGACGTTATCTCACTGATTATTGTATAACCATTTTCAATCCCCTAGTTGAAAGCGGTGGGGAAACCGAGGCCCGAAGTTTAGAAGGTGAAGCCTGGAGAATTGGCAAGCATGTCTGACTAGCTAGTCCTAGGACATTCCCCTTTTGTTGAAAGCCAATTCATTTTTGTAGGCTTCTATATATAAACCTGTGTCTTTATAAAAAGGTCTTTTGTGAAAAATTGGTCCTACTTTTATCACATTGTTTTATTGTCTAGAGATTTTATATGCTTCCGCATGTGTATATTAAATGAATGGGTCGGCAATGCGTTCTAGGATGTCGCTATTAATCAACCAAGGAGGGATGGGCACGTGCTTGGAGGATCGGGGCGTGACACAATTAGTCTCCGTAATCATCCACTCTCTCCGCTCGCTCTATTCACTTTTTTCCTTGAGGTAAGTCCGAATTAAATTCTTTCTTATCTTTTCTACATTTCTATTCCACTTTTTGATTTTATTTAGGGATTCGACACTACTTAGGCTAGTTGTTGTGCATCTTGACTAATCCACCTTCCTAAGCGATCTTAAGGAAGCACTCCTCCACGTTAGCCTAGTGTAGAGTTGTCAAATGGGTGGGTCATGTTGAAAATGGTCTGACCTATATTGACCCATTTAACTCATACTTAACCCGACCTGACCCGATCCATAGTATTAAAATATATTTTAAACTACTTTCACCTATGAAAACTCGTATCTAATTATTTAAAGTTCATTTAAACCCACATTTACAATGCATTAGTTTTCAATGACTTGTTTTTTCCTATATTTGCTTTACTTTCTCTAATTATATTTTTCTTATTGAAATTTGAAAAAAAAAATAAAGCTTAAATAACCAAGGTAAATATAATTACTATTGTAGCTAATGAAGATGATTATTTTTCAAAATAATTTTTTTCATGAATACCCCGATTATGGTCATCACATATATACACACGCAGTGGCAATCCCCCCAATGGATCCTTTTTGGAGGATATAGCTATAATTTCATGAAGCAATATATCAAGAACATAGTTTTTTTTTTTTTTGGGTCGAAATCAAGAACATAGTTCACAAGCTCAATTTTCACCCTCTCAAACCATCTAATCCGCCATTTTTGTGAGAAAGCCTGCTGGTGAGCAGACCAAAAGAATTACAATAATAGCTTTACATTGAAGCTATATTATATCTGCTATAAAAAAAGAAAAAAGAAAAAGAAAATGACGCTAGATTACAACCTAGTATGAAAACCAAAGAACAGCCATAATTGTTGAAGATACCTTTCCTGATGCTAATTGATCCTAATTGATCTTGACCGGTTCATTGATGGAAGATTAAAATATTGCACGTCAGAGAATCTTTTTTTTTTTTTTCCTTTGTTATGTATATTTTCTTCCCTAATCATCTAGACTTCTTGTATTATAAATAGGGTTGTAATTAAATTATCATACATGAAAGCAGTACACAATTCCAATCTTCAGTTGCTTTTCATCCTCTAAAATTTCTGACATGGTATAGAGCCTCCCTCCTTAACTTAGCTTCCGCACACCAACATCCAGCAAATATTTGTTTTCTTTCAAGGGAGGTATCATGTTGAGAAACCAAAGTTCAAAGGCTGGTGTATCCCAAGGCCCTGAAGCGTCTTCCGACGATGAAAGAGTAGATGATATTCCCATGGAGCATCAACCAGATTCAACAATAGAAGAACAGGACCAAACACGACCTATTGAGGGGCGGTTGGACCATGTACAACCCATTCAATCTAACTCTAGAACTTATTTTCCAAGCCCAAACGTTTAGTGGGTTCCTGTACAAGTTCAACCCGTCCAACGCCAGACAAAGCAGAGAAGTTCGAACTATAATCTCAACCCCATGGAGCCTGGTGAGAATGGCGGGCCAGGAGAAGGCCCACCATTGGTCACCGAGCCCATTCCAGGATATGGACAGGGTTGGTCCTTTTTGGGCCATAATGGATTGGGTCCGTCGTGTTTCAAAGGGAAACCCTACCCGACCTACGGACCTGGTTTCTTTCCATTTGCAAGTGTTGTCGGTAGACGGCCAAAACCCGATGATCCCTAGTATACTTCCGCCGTCACCAATCCCTAACTCCACCTCGTCGCCCAGCAACTATCAAGAATGGAGAACTATTCCGTATGGTATTGCAAGCTCTACTGAACATTGATTACCAAAGACAAGGAAGGATTTATTGATGGCACCGTCCCAATCCCGACTGAGATTGATTGACATGACAATGGAGGAAGTGCAATCAGCTCATGCAGAACCGGATAGGGAATTGCCTCATGTCAGAGATTGCTGCCAAACTTCCTACAATCGAAGACGTAAAGGGAGTATGGGAAAGTTTGTGAGAAATGTATGGGAAGCTCGATAAAGCTAAAACTTTCTTGCTAACTCAAGCCCTATCGAAGCTCAAGCAAGCAGATTTCCATTGTTTTCAATCGGTTGTCCACTCTATGGAACGAACTCGAAATGGTGGAGGAAAAATTAGAGGGACCCAAAGCTACTTTGGCTCAATATCGAATCATGAAAGATGGGGAAAAGATAAGACGTCATTTGCTTATTCTAAATGAGTCGTACTTACTGTTTTAAAACCAGATCTTAGCCATGGAACTAGTCTCCTTGCTCGATCGGATGTACCAGCTCGCAGTTCAAGAGGGATCTCAATGATTGCCTCATTGGAGTATGTCAAAGTAGGTGACCGTGTTGTTTCTTGCGGCCAAGGCCTTGTCCGACCAACAACAGCTCGCCTTGAGGTCCGGCCATCAAGGCTCATGAAACCCAGAAGCCGCATTAGGGTTTCTTGGGGAAGAAGACAATGGGCTATCTTCATTTCGAGCGAACAACCATGATTTGTTAACTCGATTGAATGGCCCAGGAGACACACGAGCTCGGCATCAAATGAATGGGCGAGATTTCATCACAAGATCAAACGGCGCAGGTTATTCAGCGAGATTAGATGATCCATCTTTAATCCTCGCTGCGCCTAGATTAGATGGCACACATCACACCATGTTAGCACTCGCTTGGAAAGAATCTAACGGCCCAAATTCTGCCATGTCATTAAGCAAAGCTAAAGGAAAAGGTAAATTTTGCGATTATTGCAAACGCCCTTATCACACAAATGAAAATTGTTGAAAATTGCTGGGAAGTTAGCAAATAAAAAAGGAACGAGATGTCTCCATCGCAGCACATGCTAAGGTCAACTAGCCTATCAATAATGATTAGTCTCAGCAACTTATGAGGGCTTTAAATCATATGGGAATACAAGACAAAACGGCCAGTTATGCAGGTATTTTTTATTGTTTGATGAGCAGTATTTTGAATAAAGCATGGATTATTGATTCAAGTTCTAGTGATCATATAGTTTGTAATGAACGTTTCTTTTCCAAAATTAGCAAGTCTTCACCTCATACTTCTGTACGGCTTCCAAATGGAAGTGACACTTCCATTGCCAAAATTGGGAATGTTCAGGTCAATTCATCCATCATACTAAAAAATGTTCTAAAAATGTTCTATTTATTCCCGATATTCACTTTAACCTCATATTCGTGTCTAAACTTTGTGAAGATAACTCTTGTCAGGTCTTTTTCGATTTTGACGTCTATTTCTTTTAGGCCCTTTCAACTAGAACACTAATGGGCTTGGGTAAAAATCATGAGGTACTCTATTTTTTTTTTTTTTTTTTTTTAATGATGAGGGACTCTATTTTTAGGTTACATTTCCCAAGACTCTTGATACGTCTTTCCCTTTGAATAAGAGCATCATATGTAATGCCAATAATAATAATGACATTTTTTTTTTAATCTCATTAGTGTTTAGGCCACAATGCCTATTTCCCTCATCCCAAGTGCTCTATATGTCCATTAGCTAAACAATCGTGTATGCCTTTTTTCAAAAAGAACATCACGTGCTAGCCAAGCTTTCCCTTTTCTATACATGGATATCCTAGGGATCATGTCACATTCCACATCGTGATGGGTCCCCATTCTTTCTCACAATTGTGAATGATCATGCACGAGCAACTTGGGTTTTTCTCATTCAATCCAAGGCCCGAGTACTTCCTTATCTCAAGAATTTCTTTATCTTGATTAAAAATCAGTTTCACAAATTTGTACAATGCATTCACACTAATAATGCCCGTAAATTCTTTAATCAATAATGCTCTTCATCATTTCTCTCAAATGGGATTCTTCATGAAAGTTCTTGCACCTAAACTTCCCAACAAAACGGGATTGTAAAAGAAAACACCGTCATCTCTTAGAAGTTGGTCGAGCTCTTAAAAACCAAGCCTCAATTCCCAAAATTTTCTAGGAAGACTGTGTCGTCACGACAGCCTACTTAATCAATCAGATGCCATCCTGTTTCTCAACGAAAGGACTTCTTTTGAGTTATTATTTGACAAACGTTCTGACATTCGTTGCCTCCGTGTTTTTGGGTGTTTATGCTATGTATCTACCTTAGGCCCTCGGAACAAACTGGGATTCACATAACAAGAAGGATTTGACTATATAGGAACTTTCTCAGTGGCAAAAGAAGTCACTGTTAGGTCATTTATTTCCGTTGTTGCTCTTCATGCTCGGCCCCTCCATCAGATTGACGTCCACAATGCCTTTATTCATGGAGATATAGACAAGGAAACTTACATGGACCTTCTTCCAGGATTACGCAGACAAAGGTAGAATAGCATACGTCGTCTTCCTAAATCCATCTCCGAGCTCAAATAGGCCTCTCATTAATGGTATGCCGAATTCACTAATGCACTTATGGCTACAAAGTTTCAGCAATCCAAGCATGATTATGCTTTATTAACATGGAGACATGGTACATTATCAATTTACGTATTATATATGTTGATTATATACTCATTATGAGGAATGATACTTCTGCCATTGATAAATTCAAGAAGTACCTACACTTTACCTTCCACATTAAGGATTTTGGATCACCCAAATACTTTTTTAGGATAGCAATTGCACGATCAAATAAAGGCTTTATTATAGAGATCACATTAGAAGAAGGATTGTCGAGATCTAAACCAACTACTATTCCAATCAAACAAAATATCAGGATGACAACAATTGAGTATGACGCAGGACTATCACCCATGAACAAAGATCCTTTGCTTAACGACCCATCAACTTATCAAAGACTTGTTGGGAAACTCATTTATTTGCCCATGACCAATCCCAACATTTACTATGTAGTATAGATTCTCAGCCGTTTCATGCATGCCCCAAAACAGTTTCACATAAATGCAGTAATAATAGTTGTAAAGTACTTGAAAGGACGTCTAGGATTATGGATATTATCGTCTCAGGACAGCAACATGGAGATGACAACATGATGTGACAAGGACTATGCTAGTTTCCCCATGAGTAGAAACTCTTTTTATGGGTTTTTGTATAAAGTTAGGAGACTCATTACTTTCATGGAAAACAAATAAACAATCAACTGTTTTTTTATCATCTGTCAAAGTGGAATATCGGGCAATGGTAAAGACTAGTTGCGAATAGTCTAGATAAGATGCCTACTCAAAGACCTTAGTGTATGGGTAAAAGAACCAACTATCTAATTCTGTGACAATGATGTTGCATTGAAACTTGCAATGGACCCAATTTTTCATGAGAGGACGAAACACATAAAAGTTGATTGTCATTTCATCAAAGACAAGATTTAGAATGGGGTAATCAAAACAAGAGAAATAAGAATAACAAAGCAACCCACATGTATTTTTACCAAGGCTCTATGTCAAAGGTAGCCTTCGTATCTACTAAACAAGTTAGGTGTAACATCCTCAATTTCAACCCTTATATTGGTCACAACTAGGAGGCTAAGCTAGATAAGCCTTGGATTAGTCAAACATTCCTAGAAAATAGATGTGAACAAGTGTGAAAAGCATTAAATGAGGATGATGAGTGTGGAGGCTCATGTGTCCTAAGTAATTAATGAAGGGAGGGCGAGTCATGACTTCAGGAAAATGATAGCAAGTGATCTTGCAAGCTAAGTAGAGCGCCACCTCTCGTTCATAGATTTGCAACCTTGAGTTTCACAAGTTTTGATTTCCCAGCTTTTTGAAATTGCTGGACCTTTCCTACTTTTCAATTTTATAGAGCTCTTTGTACTTCGAATTTGGAGAAACTTCTTTCATAAAAGTTTTTCTAAACATCTTGATTTAAAACATAATTAAATTTCATACTTTTCTAAGGTGAAATGGTTGGGACGAAGGTCCAATCAATTACCGTACAGAACCTGCTCAGTATAGTGAAAACGGTAATCAAATTGTTTTCTCACATTTTTATAAAATCTTCCCTTTCGAATTTGGACATGCTTCCTTCAAAAAAGTTTTAAATGACGTCCATATCTACAACATATTAAAATTTCAAAGATTTTTGTGAAGATTTGGAATTCGAAATGAGTCTATCTCTCCAACTGTTGAATCTGCTTGACGGACGAATATTTGGGTTGTGTTCAATGATTTGCTGCTCTTTCCACAGCACGAATTTGACTTGACTTCCTTCATGAAAAATGTCTCTTAAGGTCTTCTCTTAAACATATTAAAACTTCATAAGTTTTTGATTCTGTTTGATAAGGTAAAGACACTGAGTTCGGAAATTGTTCAAAACTGTTTTTCTCACCCAAGAGGTATGAGTCACGCCCAAGCTTGGACTCAAGTCCTTAAATGCCATGTTGAGGTGTACCTAATGATCTCTTCCTTAGCCTCGGAATCAACTTGGAGACTTTTCTAGATTGCCTTCTTGAGGAAGGAAAACTTGCCTTCTTAAGGAAAGAAAGGAAAGTAGAAAGAAAACTAGAATTCCTTCATGAAGAAGGTGAGGTGTCCCTTGACTCTTCAAAGGTCATGATTGTGATCCAAAATATCTTGGATATTCTAGAAAAGTGGCATACACATGGACCAATTGGAGAGCGATACATGGGCTCTCATTAATAACCGAAGATTCTAGAATTTGCTGAGTTGGTAACTTTGAAATTATTATTGTCAAACTTCATTAAATGCTCATTCAATGCGAGGTATAGGTGGACCAATGGAAAAGTGAAAAGCGGGTCATCATCGATGATGCCTATGAGCTTAGGTTGCCAGGTTAGGCCTTTTAGTTTTCAAACTCATCATTTAGGATTCAATTATAGGACCCATAGCCTTGCCACCCAAGGAATTTAGACGGGACACTTGGAAACATTGGAATGGACCGCTTGACATGGTAATGATGGCTCAAAGGGCTATAAATATGAGGAGCTCTCTTCATTTCCCTCACTTTACTCCCATTTTCTCCACCCTCCATCTCCTTGAACATCTTCCACCTCACGTCTCTCTCTCAGCCTTGCTCACCCATTGCCTCATCGGACGACCTTCTCTTGGTAAAATCACTTATAGTTTATCGAGGTTTATTGAAGGTAAGTAGAATCTCTAACTCTTGGCTAGGGCGATAACCTACATCGTTGAGTTTAGTGGTGTGCTCACCCGTGTAAGTCGTGTGTATGTTATAATGTTCTTTTGTATGTTTGTTCATTTTTGCATGTTTGAGTGTGTTCACGCCCCGGGACAAGGTCAAGGTTCGCTAGGCTTGGAATTGATGTCAAGTCGCGACGGCCTAAGCATTTGACGCAAGCCACGAACCAATAATCGTTCTCGGCATATTTTATAATATGATGTTGAGGATCATGGCATACTCACTTGAATGAGCATACCCTCGGGTCTTGCATACTTTGGCTAAGATAAAAGATGAAAATCCGGTTTGTGTGATGCACTGATGCGTGCACTTAAAGAGGAAAAAGTGTCCGTTGCCACATAGTGTTGGTGGCGATGCCTTGTTCATTGAACGGGATGCCCTGGTTGAGCCATGATGCTTAGGTTTGAGCCCGGATGCCTCCGGTAAGCTAGCCCTAGGATGCCCTAGTTGAGCCAGAATGCCTAGATTGAGCCTGGATGCTTTGGTGAGCTAGCGCCAAGATGCCTTAGTTGAGCCAAGATGCCCTGGTTGAGCCAGGATGCGTTGCTTGAAGCTGGATGCCTCGATTAAGTCGCGAGGGCCTAGTTGAGCCAGGACAACGATAAATGAATTTTCATGAGTGCCGGTATGCATAAGCATAATATGTGGATATGTTCATTGATGTGCTAAAGGTAAGCATGCATTGAAATATACGGTAATTGACATATGCATGTAGTCGAGGTGTAGCAATAAGTTTGCTAATGATCCACCATCAATATTGCATGGCGAGTGTTGTACCTACTAATTTTGATGATGAGATGTCTTCCTAGTAGAGAATTAGGGGTTTAACTTACTGAGTTTCCCCAAAACTCACCTCTCATCCTTTTAGTATTGTAAACATGAAAGTCTCACGTCAATTTTGGGAGTTGCAATCTTGCTAGAGGAGCTAAGGTTTACCCTGACCTTTTGAAGATGTGGTAGTTGTAAATATAACAACCGTGATAAAAAGGCCTTGTGAATGTAACAATGTAATTGTATTGTTTGTAAATGATTGTTTTCCTGGCTAATTGTTGTGACATCTTGATTTTCAGACTCTGTTTTCGATTAAATGAGTTGGGCTTTTCATCGACGCGTCTATAGTTCTTTTCCCTGAGTTGATCACTCACAGGATAACTAGTCTATCAGGTGAAGTCATTAAGGAATCTAAACGCAATAGACTTAAGAATTTGATCAGAAATCGACTGCTCGACCGTGCTAATCAGCAAGGGTCAATATGGTACTGTCAAAATCTATCAGAGATCAGAGATAGGTCAGTTCGACAGAGGTATGTGATTAAAGTGTGGGTGATTCTACCTAATTGCAAAATTCTAATCAAACAGCATTAAACCGATTTTTCTGTCATTTCTATACCATGTACCCATATTTAAAACCTCGAGATTTTCACGACAACCGAGAGTCGCCAATGAGTCGAAGATGTACAATGTGGCTTAAAAATAATCGACCACGGGTCAAATGCACTAAAAATTCCTAAAAGCTACCCGGTACGTTAGGTCACGCTAAAATCGCATCCGGTTGAAATTAACTGCTAAATTGAACTCGATAAAGTTCTGTCATGTCACGATTTATTTTAGGAACGTCGACTCATCCTCCGAAGATTTTTCTGCAAACCTTAGTTTTTGTGAAAAATCAAAGTTTGGCGAAATTGGACCGAGAAAGTTAGATGGGCATTTTTGGTTGCACTTTTGTGGCATCCCAAAAATTCAATACAAACTTTAAGGTGTATTAAAGCCCATAATTAGGTAATGGAATTGCCTATGGTCTATGTTTTAGCCATTAGTTTTCTCTTAAGACTAAATGATATATGCTTGTGTTCATGAATTTTTGGAATTAGTATTACAGGATAAATTAATGAGAATAATCTATTCTTGGCTATGCACCTCAGACTAAATTCCTATAGATAAAATGTTACAAGATTTTGGCCATGTGAAATTAAAAACTTGAAACCTACAAAAGAAAGAATTAAAAGTGTTTAAAGGTAAAATTTAGGGTTTAATTAGGTTTGGGCCTTAGGCCCAATAGCTTGGATCTTTAATGGGCCAAAATGGCCGGCCCATTGAGGCCCATGGAGAGGTGACCGTCGACCAAGGAGGGGAGGAGTGGTTGGCCCACTTCTTCCAAGCCCAAGCCCATCTTGCATGAGCCTTGCCAAGTGGCAAAAAGGAAGGCTCCATGCATTGGCTTGTGGGGAGGCACACTATCATTGCTAATGATGGAAATTTGGGGAAACAAAAGGGATAGAGACCGGCTGATGGAGGGGCTTCGTCCAAGAGAGTGAGAGAGAGAGAGTTGCGAGAGAGAGAGGGGAAGCCGAGAGAGGAGAAGAAGGAGCCGTCGCCGTCCGTTGGCCGTCCGTGTGCCGTCCATGTGCCGCCGTCCGCTTGATTTTAGAGGCAAGTTTGGATCAATTTCTACTCTTGCATGTGTGGTTGAATTCTTGGGTATTTAGAGGTAAGGAACCGAAGCTAATGTGGTTTGTTCTTGAAAATGCTTGTTGATTTCGTGTAAACCGCATGACCCAGAAACTTATGGAGGCTTGCATGCATGTTTCGAGTTGGATTTTGACTTCAATTCCTTCATGAAAGTTGTAGACAACATCTCAAAGTATAACATACTAAAATGTGAGACAAAATGGCTGATATTCAAGGGGTTAAACTCTTCTTCTACGAAGACACTAGATCTGGAACTGCTTTGTCGACCTTTTGTTAGTTTTGTGGGTTGCATGTTGCTTTTTACCGAGAATATCACTTCAACTTCTTCATAAAACTTGTATAGAACATCCTAAAGACTAACATACTCAAATTTCAGGTAAAATGAGCAAGTGTAACCTAGTGAATCGACTTTCTCTTGAAGACGGTAAATCTGGAAACACGGTACTGGACACCCAAGACTTCTTGGACCCATATGGTGACTATTCTTTGGAAATTTCACTTAGATCCCTTGATAAAAGTTGTAGGGGACCTCTTGAAGAAAAACATATCCAAATTTCAGAGGAAAAAAAGAAGAATAAGTGGGTGAAAACTCGATATTTTGGAGATAGCTATACTGGACGTTTCGGTACTAGAAGCAGGAGCTTTGGACGCCTATAGAAAATTATCTAGAACGAATCTGGCATAGATGTCTTCATGAAAAATCTACTTTACTGACTTCACTATAACCTGGTAAAATTTCATAATTTGCGGAGGTCATTCGGGTATTTTAATCGAATTATTTCAAAAATTGCGCAATCTGTTTCTATCCGAAATTACATGCTGTATTTGTGTGATTTATATCTTCTTTTATGGAACTCTTTTGGACATGTGTTTTTCATGAAATTGTTATCTTATTGTCTTGTCTATCACATGTCCTTATTTCATGATTTTTGAGAATCATATGGATATTTAATTTAAATATTTTCTAAAATGGTACAAGCTGGAATTTAATAAACTTCAAAAAGGCATGGTATGTGGATTATTTTAAATTGTATGGACTCCATGAATTGCATTGTTACGAATGATTGTGTCTTGCTGCATGTATGATGATGATTGGAAATGCATATATGAATCAAAGGATGAAAATGATTTTGTTTGCCATCACATCGTATGTCATGTTAAAATTGAATGATAATTGAATATGTGAATTGAGATAAGTAAGAAGGCCGTCGGAGGTGTGAGCCGACGATGCCCTGGGAGTGTTGGGATGCCTGGCTAGAAGGGTACGGCCGGTTGCCTGGTGGCCTGGAATGGCCAGATGTCGGAGGGTCCTCAGGAGTTTCGAGATGCCCGGAGAGTGGGGGAGCTGGAAGCTCGGCAGGTATTGTGCTGAGGGATGCCTCGTGATGCCAGTTGGGGTACGAGATGCCTGGCAGGTATTGTGCCGGATGGTTCTCGCAATGCCAGGTGGGGTGCGAGTGATGAATGTGGGATGCAAACATTAGTCCCGGGAAAGAGAAATGTGGCAGTCCAAAATGAAAGGATGAAATTGAGAAATTGAAATTGAATTATGCATGATGGTATATGCATGACATGATGATGATATGTGCAAGGATGCATGGTAATGATGATGGTACATGTGATATATGATGATAGTAAGTGCATGGATGTATGTGCACCTATGACATGATGATGATATGTGCATGGATGCATGGTAATGGTGATGGTACATGTGATATGATGATGATGAGCGCATGGATGCATTGTAATGATGATGGTACATGTGATATGATGATGATGAGTGCATGGATGCATGGTAATGATGATGGTACATGTGATATGATGATGGTAAGAGTATGACATGATGGTGATGACTATATGATGATGTATGTACATGAGGTATGATGACATGTGCATGATATCAAGGTAAATTGTGCATGGATGCTTTAATGACATGTGATGCTATGATTGTGATGATTGTGTGGCATGATGCACTGAGTGGTTTATTGGTCCTTTACCTGCTGAGTGGTTGTACTCACCCCTTCGGGGACCAACATTTCAGATTAGAGAGATGCCACTCCCTGCTGTCACGCGGGGCGTCTTTTACGGCCTTCCTTCGGATGTGGAGGTCGAGTGCGTGGAGATCAACTGTCCCACCATCCCTGGTCTTACATTTATTCGGGTTCGTGCGATAGTGATGTACGATATAGGCCTGGCTGAGGGCCCCGTCATTCAGGAGTTCATATCAGTTCACGTTTGACGAGATGGGGCAATGCGAGGGATGTTGCCGCCACCACCACCTGATGCATCGGGATGGGTGTGAGGGCATGTGCGTGAGAAGTAGGAGCTGCTACTTTTTGGAAAGTAGTCGATACTAGATGATGGGGGGATCTTACATGATAGACATAATGGGTCGAGTGTTTCTTTTTAGGGTTATGGCCGAGTGTAGCTAAAAATCTTAGCCTTTCTTTTGATGTACCGACCCAAGAAAATTCATCATGAAAATATGTAAATAAAAGTGTCTGGGCTCTACCTTTTCTTATAATGTTTAGTGGTGTGCAATTGTATAATGATTGTTGGAGGGAGAGATGGCGATATTAAGTTTTGCTTCCGCTAATGAGTCGCGCTGGGACTGTTTTAAAAAAAAATGCCTAGGAACTAAGGTACTTCTTTGGTAAGATGTGGCGACCTTGGGCGCTTCGGGGTGTCACAACTTTTGGCATTCAAGTTGGTTCCCTTGGATAGCTGCATCTCCTCCTTCTTCTTCCTCCTAGCTGCTCCTTTCTCCATTGTTGTTGCTGTGTGAGAGCTCAAGACCAGCAGAAGACTAGCCAAGCCTCTTGTAGTCGCCGCACACCGTTCGAGCATCGCTAGAGCCACTCACCCGTGCCCGCAAGCCGTTCGTGTGTCCCTGCTGTCCAGCGCTCGCACACCATCCTAGCAAGCCCAACTTGCCATCCCGAGCCGCCTCTGCTGTCTAGGCCGTCTACCAAGCCATGGTCACTACCCTCAAGCCGCCGGACTCCTGCCACCACCCGCCTGGACCCTCCTGGACCCGTCGTGTCCCTTTTCCATGCCAACCGAGCCTCGACCAGCCCCTTTCAACCACCAAGCAGAACCGAAGCTTCAACTTCGGGCGAGCCTTCGTGGGCCTTTTCCGAGCTTCTCTTGGCGTCGCTCCAAGCTTGAGTCTTGCCCGCCTTGGCATTACCGTCACCGAGAACTCATCGGATCGCAAAATCGGTGAGTTTACTCACTAAACCTTGCTTAAGAGGTTAATTATGCTTAAGGATTGATTAGATTAGACTAAGTATGTCTTAGGTACTTAGTTAGATATAATTAGTGATTTAGTTGGTTAATTAGAATTATTAGGTGGTTAGATTATATTAGTTTAGGGTTAATTAGATTGTACTATTTAATTAATATGGTACATTATTTTTCTAGATGCAATTAGGTGGCTAAATTAGTGTTTTAGGCCTAAGTATGTATTTATTGATTTAATTTGCATTCATTTAATTAATTTTGTAATTTATTTAATTATTTAATATTTTTCGAAAATTATACCAGTATAGCTGGTGGCCGAAATTTCGTGCTGATTGCAGTGGTGTGCTTAGTTTATGCAATTGATTGCTAAATTATACAATTGAGTGGTGATTGTTAATTTTGGGTTATTATTTCAAAATTGTGAAATTTTGGTATTTAATTAGAAAATACCAAGTGTCGGGTTTTGACACTGAAAATGCTTTTAAATACTATATCAAATATTGAGATTTTAAAATGAATGATATCAATTTTTAAGGTTCGATTTGACCGTGTATCACACACGATTGTTTTACCGGGTGTTCTTAATATGAAGAAAATAGGTCAAACACATTATTTAAATTGAGACATTTGAGTGCAAAGCACAATGTCCTTAGCTGTGTTTGAATAAGCGTGTGGTCATGATCAGAACCTGTCACCCGCCGGGAGTCAGTGAGATGATACTGTACCAGCAATTGGGAGTTGGCCGGGGCCATGACACCGTACAGGCAACTGGGGAGTTGGCCGTATCAGCAATTGGGGAGTTAGCTGAGTCGTCGACTGGGGAATTGACCAGATCGTCGACTAGGAAGTTGACCGAATAGTTGACTAGGAAGTTAGCTGTATCGCTGATTAGGGAGTTAGCCATATTGTCAACTGGGAATTGACCGTGGCCAATGGGTCGTAAGAACTAGAACATGCATAAGTAATTGAAATAGCCACGCTTGATTATGGGACGAATGGGACGTGTCATAACGGTTTGGCTTTATAATCGAGACCCCTGTGAGTATTTGATGGTTGATTTGCAGTGTTTCGATTGTTCAACATGTTTGTCGTATGCATATGTATATGAACTATACTAATGTGCAGGGAGGAACTGAGGCGAGGTGAGTCTCATTAATTGTGTGGTTAGGCCGCCGCTAGGCGTATTTCATTCCTAATTGGGGTTTAGGGCATGAACTCGCTGAGATTTATATCTCACCCCATTGTGGGTTACCATTTTCAAGTACCTAGTGTGGAGGATCCAGAGCCGGAGGCTAAAGGGTCTGGAGCATAGGTGGCCTAGGGTTTCCTTTTGGACATAGACCTGTATATAAACCTAAGGTGTTTATAAAAGTGTGTTTGTGAGATTGGTTGTCCTACTTTTCTATCCCATGTTGATTGTTATCTGAGGATTATTTTATTATACGCTTCTGCATGTGTATAATCGATTGGGTCAGCGACACATCCTAAGAACGTCACAATTTTATCGACCACCAAGGGATGTGCGCGCACTTGAGGTTTGGAGCGTGACATACTTGCTATTGTCCAGGTGTTGTATGTATGCTTCCGCATGTACTTAATGAAAAGATAAAAAGAAATGGGACGGCGATGCGCCTGGGACGTTGTGAAAATAACCTTTGTTGCTCATGACCCTGGGGATGGAGTCGGGGTCGTGACATTAGGCGTCCTTGATGTGTATAGACCACCAAGCTTGAGGGGGAGTGTTGAAGATACTGTTGTTGATACTAATTGATCTAAATTGATCGTGACCAGCTCCCCTCATTTAAGCAGCCAAGATTAGTTAATTACAAAAGTTTGCATACACAAATTCTCTCGATTGCAAACCCAAAATGCAAATTTGCAACTCGTTAAGAAATCATTGGAGGACACCGAATTCTCTCTCTTGTGCTACTCAACCTAACAAGCCCCCTCTCTGTTTCTCTCTACCTGTGGGTCAGAGAAGGTGAGGTTGGTGAAGAAGCATCACAAAAGAGGGATTTATTGAAAATAAACCTGTTTAACCACCCCTGTCCACACGGCGGCCGTGGCGACAAGTGGAATTGAGAGATGATCAAGGTGGAGGGATAGAAGAAGCATAGAGGGTTGGCGAGATTTGAGGGGAGAGAAAGGCGAGGATCGTTATAGTAAGGGTGGTGGAGCTGCTTTGTCTCTACGGATAGAGGCAGAAAGAAGAGATGAGGCCTGGGTTGAAAAGGAAGAAGAACACCCCGAGTGCTAAAACTTGACACGGATGGACAGATAAGTGCCAAAACTTATAAACTATTCACTAAAGTGCCAAAATCAGAGGAAAAATAAACACTTAAGTGCCAACGGCGAGAATTTCTGCCCAAACAATCAATCCAGTTTTTTCTGGCAAGATTAACAAATGTGGCAATTCTTTTAAAATAAATTACAGGGCGAATGATGTTGTGCCGTCCACATAGACTGCAAGAGACAATGCTAAACGACATCGTTTTGACACTCAAGTGTTTATTTTAACTATGAGTGATACTTAAGTGATCATTTATACTACAATTTGACACTTAAGTGATATTTTTTTAATTGTGACTGGTATTTAAGTGAACATGGAGGATGACATCGTTTTAAACAAGGATGTTTAGTAGATATTTCGGGAGCGACGTAGAGTGGTTTTATTAAAAAAAAATAACGCCATGTTGGATTTCCAACAAGCTTGTCAGAGTTGGCACTTAGGTGCCCATTTTTTTTTTTTTTTAAAAGTGACACTTAAATATACATTTTGAAAGTTTTGTTATTTATGTGTCCAGTTGTGCTAAATTTTGACACTTGAAGTATTCTTCTACCAATTTAAAAGTGGGTTTGCTACTTAACCCACTAAAACCCATTTTTGATTTTGCCTTTTCCTTTAGAACCCATTTTGACTCATATTATTTTAAGTTTAAGTTGAATTGTTTATGACCTTCCTTCATAAATATGAGTTAAGATATAAGTTTGTGATTCATTTTGATAGCTCTAGCCTAGTGTATTCAGAATTTTATTCCTAAAGTACTCCAATTAAGCTTGATTCCATGATTATAAGGGATAAGCAAACTCCTTTTGCCACGTAAGCCAACACTCCGTTGGTCATGGTTATTTAACTTAGTAACCAAACGTAGCGTGTACAATACCAAGGTACATATTGGAAAAGAAATTACTCTTCTTACAAATTGTAGATTAATCAGACCCCAATAGAAATTTTTTCCCAAAGTCATATTATTTCAAATAATATTTGTGAAAGTATTAGTGCTTTAATGTAAATATAACTATTTTCTATAGAAGATAATCCTTGCAACCAATATATTTCATAACGTAAACAATTGATAAATAACTAGTGACATATTGAAAGATGGTTCGTCAATAATCACCTATGCCTTAATAAATTTATCATAATATTCACACTAACTCATGAATTACACAAATATAGTTTTAATGAAATTGGTTGCGTAAGTTGATACATTGAAAAACGATTCATCGTTAAGCAGTTAAATGTTAGTGACCTCATGAGCTGCACTTGCAAAGTGTGCAGCATACTAATTGTTTTCATGGGTTAAATTCATCACAGTAAATTAGAAACTACAATAGAAAATTTAAAAAGAATTTGATGATAATCTAATGATATTGGCTAATTCTTTATAGGGATGGTACTTTACTGATTAAACATGTAAAATTACAAGAGGTTACTAACTTACTAATTTGTCTAGATGTTGGCAAATTCTTTATATGGTTGCTATCTTACATATTACATTTATATTAATTCAAAAAATTTGGCGAAAACGGCGCCCGGGAGAGTACATGTGATTTGGTGATTGGAAATGACCTAGAGATAGTTCGACTGACATGTAATCGACTAGGTCGATTGATCAATGATTTGATCCAATTGTCGTGAATTGATTGATTGTTTGATGCAATATATGAAGCATCTGTATATAACCTTGAATTGCAGGTTGGGATTGATGCCAAGGTAAGTCTTCTAACTCGGGTTGTGCTTAGGCAACCATGTGGTGTATTGGTTTCCTAATCGAGTCTTAGTGGGGTAAAACTTGCTGAGATGTAGTCTCAATGGTTATTGTATAACCATTTCAGGCCCCTAGATGGCAACATCGGTACCTCCCCCTCCTCCAGAGCAGTTTGGCATTCTAGTGGATATCTCTGAGAAAGAAACTCACTTCCATGTTCATCCTCATCCAGAAGGGTTGGAGTATGTTTTGATTGAGTCGACGATGTGGGTTGATGTCGGCTAGGATGACTTGGTACCTCACGAGTATCGGTCTTGGTATCACTACTATTTTGATGGGCGAAGAATAGGTCCCATCCCTGAAGAGAACATACTTTACCCATCCTAGAGGAAGCTTTTGGTGAGGGGACTGCAGACCCCGATGGTGGAGGCATAGATGATGCCAGAGATCCTACACTCAGGAGTGAGCCGACTTCCCCTGTCTACACTGTAGAGGATGAAAATTTTGAGGAAGGTGAGATTGTGGAACAAGAAGTGGAAGGTCCAAAGGAAGATGAGGAGTGGGGAATAGCTGAGGAGGAGCCAGTAGAAGAAGAGCCTGAAGAGGATGAAGAGCCTGAGGAGGAGGAAAGTGAGTCACAAGAATCAGAAGAGGATTAGGATGATCCTGAGTACGACCCGGATGAGGACTGAGATCCCATCCTCTTTTGTGAACCCTGTATATATGTGGATAGAGTGAGACTGGAAAGTTGTGAATAGTTTTGTGAAATACCTTGGGTTGTGCTATGTTTAAAAGTATGATTGTGAATTTCAATATGAAAAATATGGCCTTGCTTTTCTATCCCACTATTTTATTGTCTGGAGATTTATAACTACTTCCGCATGTGCTATTAAAAATGAAAGGGTCGGCGATACATAGTCCTAGGATATCACATTCTAAAATTGACCAAGTAGAAGGATGTATGCATGCCCGAGGATCGGGGCGTGACAAGGGCCACCCTCATTAATTGTTGGTAAGGGCCGACGAGGGCCTAGTAGTCCTTGCTAAATCTAGCGAGGGTCGGCCTCGCCTGGGGCCGATGAGGGCTCGACGACCCTCGCCCTAGGGGAGGCTACCTTTGCGGCCATCGGTGAGCTCACCATATTTGGGCGAGGGATGGCCTCGCCTAGGCAAGGTGACATTGGCCCAGGGTGAGGTTGCCCTCGCTGCCCCTGTGGCCAGCGCGGGTCGCCTAGCCCTCACCCGCGATTGTTGGCCCTTACCCAAAAAAAAAAAAAAAAAAAGGAAAGGAAATGAAAGAAAAGAAAAAGAATAAAAATATTTTAAGACTAACATTGTAATTGGACAAAAATGTCATTGACCGGTTGGAATATTTAGTTGGCTGGCGATCGACGAGGTCGGCTCTTATTTGAAATGACCATGGCCACTTTGAGCTATTATTTGAAACAATCATGGTTACTTCAAGCCCTTATATGACACAAAATCTTCTTTGGACCCTCATTTAAGAAAATGAGAGTACTTCAGACTCTTCTTTAGAATTTTTCTCGTTGGCTTTTCACTTTACACATTATTAAAGAAAAATATTTATTTCCAAAAAATGTGCATAGCAAAGAAAATAATCTAATCTAATAAAGAAATCCCTACTATCGAATAATATCTTTAACAATATTCTTTAATAATGAAATCTCTAATATCCATATATATTCTTCATCAAGTAAATTATTTGCGCAAAAGATAAACGAAAATAGAAAAGTAATGATATATAGAAAGTTTGATTTCTTGGCTTCCGCACATGCCATAGTCACCGGTTTTTCGACCCATTGCATATGGGGCCTGCAAATGCAGATGCGTGGGGAAGAGAGTAGAGAGAGAATCACGTTTTGACTCCGGACGGTAAAACACACTTTTTGTTTCTCTCTAATCACTCTCTCTCGCTCACCTCTCTCTCTCTCTCTCTCTCTCGGTTGTTTCTTTTACCTCTGCCTCTACTCGCCAGTCCACGAGCATCCGGATTTATCCTCCCATCGTCTCTCTCCAAATCTCGGTCAAATCTCCATCTTTTTCTTTCGTTTTTTTTTTTTGGTAAAAAAAAGGAGTCAGCCATCTTTTTCTTTCGTTTTTACTTGAAGATGGGTGAAAGGCGCTCTTCTTGAAGAATGACTCGTGGGGATGGAACGCAAGGAAGAAGAAATTACTGAGATCGATTAATATCCTAAAATTCTTAAGTATAATTCTTCAGTTGGGACTAAGAAAAAAGAAGTGACGTATGACCAAAAGCCAATTCTCGGACCCACGATTTCTTTTTTCATCTTTTTCGTTTATAATTTCCTTAGTCTTTTATCGAAATATACATGTGAAATAGCATATATTGATCAATATATTTATGTGTTTGAACGAAAATTCAAAAGAAACAAAGACGGAGGTGAAGAAATACGATCGAGTAATTGATTCAATGCGGTATGACTTCTATGGATTCCAATGATTCTTGATATAATGGGATGATTGGATGCGGGCAGTTGAGTGGCGTAGATGAAAGTAAAGAAATTCTAGGGGTTAAGAAATAAAAAAGATACAAAATTGGTAAAGCATGGGGGACACATAGAAAGATGACGATTTGCCGAGGGTTAAAAGGAAAAAGATAAGAATTACAAGAGGAGCAATTATTTGTTTATCGAGCTGTCAAACGAAGTCGGGGGTTAGACAAAAGAAGGTTGCCGATAGAAGGTGTCTTCACGGGTCAAATGTTGGATGCAAATTGCGCAACCTCAAGATCTCCATAAATAGAACGAGAACATGCGTAATTAAGTAGAAAGATTAACGTACCTGTTTTGGGATCCATCGAACATAAAGCGGAAGCAGAAAATGAATTACCCACTCATCATCAAGGGGATCCATGCATCAAGTACTTCTCCTCTATTGCCCTCGTATCACTGGCTCAATGAGGCAGCCCCCTCACATTTAGCGTTAGATAAGCGCCCGTTAGGTGAGGATACATCTGAGAATTAGAGTTAGAGGAGAGACTTAAGCACTATTTATAGAGTTTCCAGCCAGACCCCCTCATTACGGGCGAGATTCAACTCAGCCCACACTAGCCAGCCCCATATTAGACTAATTAAGAAACCTTCTATCTCACCTTAGACCAACTCTGTTTTACGGTAACCGTAAAAACAGTAAATTACAATATCAATTAATGTAATCCACATTAGGAAAACTCTTACATTCTCCCACTTGGACTATATTAATTGAAATCGTACCGTATGTGCGCACATTTGGTCCAGAGATAATTCTTAATAGTCAATTCTATCCCATAAAGTTTTAAACACCGAATCATAGCGGTAACTGCATGTATACACATAGAGACTTCCATGGTCACAAGTGCTCTCAACTTTATTGAGATGGATTAAATATGGTAGTGTGGCAAATGGATGACATCTCTCTTAGAGAGATCCCATTTGTCAGTCACCATTATCTTACCTTAGGCATCACAAAAACTTGTGCCACTAGAGAAT
Source organism: Eucalyptus grandis (assembly GCF_016545825.1). Taxonomy (NCBI): domain Eukaryota; kingdom Viridiplantae; phylum Streptophyta; class Magnoliopsida; order Myrtales; family Myrtaceae; genus Eucalyptus; species Eucalyptus grandis. The sequence goes on from NC_052615.1 coordinate 18,791,476, forward strand.
GCTTTATGGTTCTATGAACCCACATATGTCTTGTCCTTATGGTTAACATTTATTTATGTATAACAAGACATATGGACAAGGCTAATAACCAGATGCCCCTAGCCTTCACTCAAGGTTTATACAATACCTTGAGACTTTATCGATATGTATTCAACATAATAACAACACATTTAAAAATATTTTATTGAATGCAAAAGTTGATACATATCAAACCGTTACTAAATGTAACGAACACAGATGAAACCTTTATCAGAGTAAAGCCAAAATAGCTCCCACCAAACAACAGCATCTCATAATGCTCTCAAGCCCATGCTAATAACATGTCACTCAAATACACATGGACGTAGGCCTTTAATTAGTGAATCTATAATCACATCATTTGTAAAAATATGCTATATTATAACGTCACCATTCTATACCGTTTCCTTTTGGTCAAAAATTTTGACCACTCTATATTTAGACCCCTTGAGACCTCTGTAGTAAATAAATAATACTACAAATTTGTTATCTCAATACAACCGTATGGGTCTATCCATAAAGTTAAAACAATCAACTCCTTCATGAGGTTTCGGGGCCTAATAGCTTAAGCAACAGCCTAAAAGAATGTTACTAATACTGCTTACATAGTAGAAGATGACATAGAACTTTATTTACTACACTTCCTGCTAACATAAATATGTATTCCGTTATTAATCACATGTCATCCTAACGGCCATTAAAGTTTACATCTGAATACCTTACTAGCTGCAAGAATTAAATATGTCTGTAAATTAGCATATAATTTCTTGTCCTCTTTAAGTACCCTAAAATCTTCTTAACAGCAATCCAGTGATCACGTCCTAGATTTGACCGATATCTGCCTAGAAGTCCCGTCACAAAGACAATATTTAGTCTAGTGCAAATTCGAGCATACATTATACTTTTAAATGCACTGACACAAGGTACACCATTTAATTAGATTTTCTCAATATCTAAATAAGGAAAATGTGATAGATTTAGTCCATCACCCTTAACAACAGGAGCAATTCTTGGCTTGCAATGATGTATATTGAATATTTCCAATACACAATCAGCAAATGTCCTTAAGATAAATCTAATAAAATCCAATATTTATATGGTGAGAACAATCCTTACGAACCTCAGTATAAAAGGCAAAAAATGCCTCAAGGTCACTACTTGTAAATAAAATATCATGTACATAGTATATGAGAAAAATAAATTTCCTCCCACTGACCTTGCAGTATATATTAAATTACTTTGTTCCAAATTGAAAAAAAATAACAACACTATGAAACTTTAATAATAATGTTTGGAAACTTGCTTAAAAACTATGAATAAAACTTTTCAGTTTACACACAAGTTTACTTAAATCTACTGCAAAATCCTCCAGTTGCACTATATAGATTTTGTATCTATTTAACATAACTCCAAATCAAAAAAAAAAAAAAAAAAACTATTAATGCCACGTTCACTCTGAAAGAATATTTAAAGAAATAATTATTTATTCACTATAAATTATCCATCCATATTTCAAAGTGAAAACTTTAGCTACCAATTTGGTTTTAAATTATACAATCTTCCTTTGAAATCCTTTTAGTTTTGTACGCCAATATGCAACTAATGAACTTGTGATCTTTAGGCAAATCAGTAAGTTTCCAAACACTATGATGTTTTATAGATTATATATCGCCTTTTATGGCATCTAATCACATACTTGATTGAGAACAAAAGACGACATTTATAAATATGCCACTACATCAACCATATAGTGGATATTGCAGTCATGCTTTCACAAATAGACTATATAATTTAATGGAATAACTGATCATCTTTACCTAACAAATCTCCTGAGTAAAGCTACAACCACTTCATTCTATACTTGAGGGATTTGAAAAAATTTCATCATAACTATATCAAGAATAGTACCTTGAACCTCAACAAGTTTAGTCTATGATATAGGAGATTTCACAATTGTCTGTACCACAATTGTCTGTATAGGTAAAGACAAAGACACGGTGATCTTCTATCGCACTATTATCCTTAATAGTCTGAGAACAACTATCCTCTACAATTACATCGAACTGCAAAAACTTTATAGTATGTGTTTCTATAATTCTTGTACCTTCTTTAGAGTCATAAAATTAATACCCCTTTGAACAATCTGAGTAAGATACAAAATAATTCCAAGTGGATCTAAATTCCAACACACATAATATTGAATTAGATAACCTCACTTCTGCATGATACCTCTAAATTTAATATGATTCAAGTAATTTATATCAAATCTATAACTCAAAAGAAGTTTATGAAATAACTGAAAAAGGTTGCTTTCAAAATATCAGCCCACAGAAGACCGGATAAATTAGTCTTGCTAATCATACTCATCATCATGTTCAATATGGTGCATTTATGCATTTCGGCCAAATCTTTTTGTTAGGATTTTCAGGCATAGTAATCAAGTTACCACCCCAGAATTTACGAAATATTTGACAAATGACCATTTAAGTTATTTCGCATTATCATATTCGCCAATATACTCACGGTCACTATTAAGCCTGATAACCTTATAAGACTAATTGTAATTGTTTTATTCTTTATCTCGGTAATTTTACTTCCACAATAATCTGTAGAAGTCTTTAAATAACCATTAAGAGTAGACAAATTATCAACATTGTTAACTTTTCTACTCTTCCTTTAAACATGTGTGAGATTATTCTTTAAATAGAAAATTTTGAAAACAACCTCTTCAACCATATATGAGATGTATATGCCATTAGAACTTAAACACAATCTTTACAGATATGTCCTAATTTCGGTAGTAGATAAAACATGACTTTAGGCCATTAAAGCTTTCATCATCTTTTAGCAAAGTGCAATTTGCAAGACAAGCCACTTTTCAAGTGTTCCTAAATGGAACGCTTCATGGACAGTAAGCAAATTCTATCACTCTTTTCTCAAGCAGCAAATCATATGCCCACTACTTAAAATTTGAAGTAGTAAAAACCTCAATAATAATGAAGTTATTAATTACAGAAAATGTGACTGAAAAACAAGTAATATATATATATATATATATATAATTAGCATCATGTGGGCACTGTGTAATTTGACGTATAAATACACATTTAGAGAGTTACACGCATAATCATATAATCACCTTTGGGTAGAATACATGACATGCAGTTGTACACTCCCCACATGATAGCGGTTATGAGAATATATTCTAATCTTTGTGAATTCATCACATTTGGGCAGATGAACCACTGGGATCAGTCAATCCTCTACTACACCATCATGTATCATTCCATGAACTAATACACAATCACCTCCTTTGGGAGTATGACCATGCATTAGACCAGGAGACATCCCAATTAGCATACGAGACCGAAATTTCTCAAACCCAATCAAGCGTGCCACTTTGGCGATCACTACTCAATTGAATCCTTGAAACTCTCTCATACCAGGGATATAAACTTTACTACTCATATACATCATATACATGTGATTTTAACTTTAGTGATAAGATTTTAACTTCAGTGATAAGGGCGGCTTATCACTAAAATCACATATCATGCTAATTATATTACTTTATCCATTAATAAAAATTAATCATATATATATATATATATATATATATATATAGCGAACCTGAAAAATAGATTCTAATGAGATCACTGATCACAGCAACACAAGAAACTTTTCATAACAGAGAAGAAATATCTCTTATGCACCCTGATTACAGATTACCATAACAACATAAAAAGAATGCTAATCTAGAAGATCTCTTACAAATTAACATCAATAGTAATACATGGTACACCAAATCAACAAGCTTGACAATTGATCCATTATTACTCATGAGTTTCATAAGGCAAACATGACTCCAAGGTCAATAGCTGATTTATTAGCTAATTTTAAGTAACAAATTATCATTGCATCAACTAGTAGCCTATAAATTGAGTCAAAACACATAACCAAATATCTAAACTATAACAATAGATACAATTGCTCTGTGTAAATGTTGTCATTCTTCTTAACCATAAAAAATATTCAACTTGATAGATATTAATCAGCGACCAGATGAGTTTAGATACAATATGCAATAACTTAACTGACATGCATTACCCACATTTAGCAGATGTGTTAATCAATACAATCAGTTTGGTCATGAGTTCTTAAGACGTCCATCATTCAAAAATTACCAGCGTGTCAAGGAGTATGCTTGAGCAACAAAAGTTTCATAATATTTACGGTTTCTCATCATTTCAATACATAGCTCAAATACTACCCCATACTAATTGTATCTCATTAAACCAGTTTCAATTTATAATAAAGTTTGATTTTATTAATGAATCACAACTTCATAATGTTTATGTGATAACATACTAGTAACCCATCACTTGTATTTTCAAAATCACAGAAAATACCAGAAAAATACGAAAAATACACCAAAAATACGTGTATTTAGGGTTTTGTATGTATTTTCACATCCATAAAATTATCAAACATGTAAAATAAATATACCACAACATAGAGGAGGATCATACAAATCTATCACCGCCGGCCATGCACCGATCCGACGCTCCACGCGCTTGCACGCGTCGTTTGAGTGCGTGGCGTGTGGAGCGCATGCGCGAGCCGCGCCCCGCGCGTGGGAGCGCGTGAGGGCACGTGACCGCGCGTGGGCGCGTCTTCGACGCCCTGGTAGTGTGTGGGGAGCGTGAGGCCTCCCCGGTGACGCGCCGCCGACGGTTCTTCTCGTCTCGTTGAGCCCAGTTCGAATATATAATTTAATTTGATTTTTATTGACTGAAAAAAATTACGAAAATCTCCAATTAGGGAAAAATCTATGTGCGTTCAAATTCTAGAGTTATGAAGGCTTTGATACCATATGTTGAACGCAAATTGTGTAATCCCAAGATCTCCATAACTAGAACAAAAATATGCGTAATTGAGTAGAAAAATTAACGCACATGTTTTGGGATCCATCGAACATGAAGCAAAAGCAGAAAAGGAATTACCCACTTATCATCAAGGGGATCCATGCATCAAATACTTCTCCTCTATTACCCTCCGTATCACTGGCTCAATGAGGCGGCCCCTCACGTTTAGCGTTAGGTAAATGCCCCTTAGGTGAGGATACATGTGAGAATTAGGGTTAGAGGAGAGACTTGAGCACTATTTATAGAGTTTCTAGCCAGGCCCCCTCATTACGGGCTAGGCTCAACTCGGCCCACATTAACCAGTCACATATTAGACTAATTAAGAAACCTTTTATCTCACCTTAGATCAATCATGTTTTACGGTAACTGTAAAACAGTAAATTACAATATCAATTAATGTAGTCCACATTAGGAAAACTCTTACATCAAGTCCTCCATTGCTATGGCTAGCGACTGGCTACAGGAAGAAGAAGATGAAGAGAAAAAGAAAAAAAATGGTTTGGCCTTGTAGAGTTATTTCCAAGAACAAAGAAATAACTTTTGATTTTGCTTTTTTATTATGTTTCAAATCTATTTACAGGACAAAAACATTATCAAATAAATTTATGTTCTTTTCTTTTTTATTTTAGAGAATAAAAAAAAATCAAGTACTATTTGACACGTTGTGAAATATATCCTAATTAATTTAGTAGGGTCGTCTAGGGCAATCGGCGTAATTTGGGGCTTTTTTATCAACCAAGTCTACTTTTATTGTCGAGCATATAGCAATGGGGTTGTTCTCATCGACTACCGGCACTTTGCTTCTCTGTCTTCCAAGGAGTAATATTAATAATTTCAACTTTTAGAAAGAAAGAGAGTCGTTCTTCTCCTTCTCACACTTGATGTTGGAAGCGAGAGAGCGACCGATCGACTCAAGCAAAGCAACTATGGCTAGCTCAAACGCAGGAAGTTGCCAGGAAGATGGAGGATATTGTTCTTGTCCACCAATAGCTTTTGACTTTATGGTCCTCGTCGTGATACGTTACGAATCTCTACTTTAACGATTTTCTCATATAGTCCCATGGCATTTGATTGGTTTCATACTACTACTCTTTTAATGAATGACAGAGAGAGGTCCAAGCACAACATTACTGATAGGATCTCCTACAGTTGTTGATGGTTTTGGGTGATGGGCCTAAGTTGGCCCGTCCGCTCATGTTGGGCCCAAAAGCCCGGCCCACATGAATAGGGCCCGTGGATGGAGGGACGTATAAAAGGGATGAGAAAGAGGGAGAAGACACCTTTGGAAATTCAATGTATGTACGTCTTCTCCCGCGCGCTCTCTCTCTCTCAAAAAGAAAAGAAAAACAAGAAGCGTTTTCTTCCCTTCAAGGCGTCATCGGATCGAACAGGCCGCACTCTCTTCCTCTTATCGGCGTCGTTGTCTAATCTGGCTAACAAGGTACGCTCGAATCCGTGGTGTGCTTTACGATCGTGATACGTGTTTTTCCCGGGCTTTGTCTTCCGCATTGCTTTAGGGGTTCGATTTAGTATCGAATCCAGTTTTCGGGGATCCGTTATTCCCGACATTGGTATCAGAGCCCTAGTTCACGTTTTTCCTGACCCTTTTCATGTTTTTTTATTGAATTTTCGCGAAGAAAATCGGCCGACACGGATCGGGGCAAGAAATCCGACACCTGAGCACTGTTCATCGATTTTTTCGAGTTTCCGTAAGTTGAAATTGATTTCTGAAGGCTTAGGGTGAAAGGGCTCGTCGAGGTGAGTCCGACGACATGTCGTGCACCGCCAGGCGACGCCGCACGCACCCACACGCGCGGCCAGAAGCCACTGCGCGTGGGCGCGACGCGCCCGAAGCGCTGGCATCGGCTAGCGCGTGCGTCCTACGCGCCGATCGGCGAACCGGCACGTGCGCAACGCCGGCGGCGAACCGGCACGCGCCGGTCGACGGACCGAGCGCGTGCAGACATCAGCATGACATCATCCAACGGTCGGTAACCGCTAGGATGACGTCATCACGACGCGCGTCGACGACGGTTGGCCGGGCGGTCACCGGTCGGCGATCCGACCCGACCCGACCCGCGGACATCTGGCATGCGCGCGGCACGTGTGGTCGGTTTGTCCGACCCGGCCCGATCGGCCCGACCGGTCCAACCGGTCCTTCGGTCCGACCGGTCCGACGACGACCACTAACCCGTTGACCCATTGACCGTTGACCATGACCGTTGACCGTTGACCCGGAAAAAAAAAAAGGATTTGTTTCTTTTTCAAAAATGTCTGTGTGGGTTAGAAGTAATCCATTTTTTATTCTGCATTTGTTGCATGAATCATGGAAAATTATGTATTTTCCATTTTGTTTATTGTGGATTATAAGTGATCCATTTTAGTTCTGCATTTGTTGCAGGAACTATGATGCGTTATGCACGGATACCTGCAATCTCGAGAACGAACGAAGGAAGAGCTAGACTGAAAAGGCTGATGAAAGAGTTAGCTGATTATCGGTGGCATGATGGTGATTTAGTATCACACGTGGTCAAGGTCAATCAGATGATATAGGAAATCATCTGGAATGGTTATCTTATGCCGGATTTTGAGAAGATGCTAGCTTTGATGAACACTCTTCCACCCGAATGGCAAGCAGTGTTAGATCGGCTATAGGAGGTCAACGTGGTCCCGGATTACAGGAGGCTAGTGGAAGCTTTTGTAAGAGAGTACTATAGGATTGAGTTGGCCAAAACTTCAACCCTTAGATTGAGCGCCACATGGCGTAGAGTAAATGAGCCTTGGTGGCAACATGAAAGCTCGCTAAAAGTTTTTCCATGGTTGGCAAATGTGCCTTCAGCTTTCTCAGATACTTTGACTAATAGATTAGAAGGGACTTTCCCTATTTATTTCTTAGATTAGTTTGAGATGTTTTTGAGTGTTGAATATCTCTTTCTATGTTGATATTTCTTTTTGGATATATTACTTAGTGTAATGGATTGTTGTATTAGTTGAAAGCATTATTATTTTATTGGATGTCAATTATCTATTGCTTTCTGTTATTGCTGATTGCTGTGGGTAGTTAGTCAGGGGTAGTTCATAGAAGTTTTTGTAACTTCATAGAATTTATTTTGCATAAGACAATTATATTAATAATAGTTTTAAGTTAGGATTTTTTGAGGATGATTGGAAACGTAGTGACCTTTTGATTCCCGGAACCTTACTTGAAATTATTCATTGATATGATGGGTCTGTGCAAAGTGGATGCATAAATGATAGGCATTAATTATTCGTGCATATATGTCTGATGTGTTCAGATTTATGGATTCAGCAACTAAGAACGCAATTGCTGATGTGAACGGCAACAATTGTGAAATATTGAATATGAAGATTCAATATGTGCTGGAAAAGAAAAAATCACTAGAAGCTATTGACCATGTTATGGAAGATCTTGAGGATGATGTGCACCACCTTGAGCTGGTAGAGGACCGCTTGATGGCATGTGAGCCGAAAATAAATATTTGCAATGCTGGTTCTGGCTCAGAAAAGGCTTTGAGCTCTAAGCGCAAACGTATTGATTCGTTCAATATGTGGGAATGCAAAGGATCAAGTCCTTATTGCAAGAGATCAAGAGTTAACCAACACAGGAGAGGAAAATGTCCTCAAGTGAAGAAAATGTCAAGGGTGAGGTGTTACAATTGTAACAAGAAGGGTCACTATGCTCGCGACTGTCGTGAGCCAAAGAAGGTATACACCTCTTGTACATTTGAGAACTTTGCTTTTGTGTCAAGTTCTATTTTATAGACTGAATCCAATCCTTTCGTGGACTGTAGATTCAGGAGCAACAGACGATGTAGCGAAGGATAGAGGATCCTTCGTGGAATTCCGACGAATACCAACTGGAACTAAGTGGATTTATGTGGGAAACAACTCCAGAGCTGAAGTTAAAGGGATTGGCACCTACCAACTAAACATGTGTGGTGGGCACACCTTATTCCTACATGATGTTCTAAATGCTCTGGAGATTCATCGAAATTTAGGTGTCTGTTTTAATGTTAGTTAAGCTTGGTTTTAGTGTGAACTTCCGTAATAACGATGTAGATTTGTATTTGGATACAAACTACCATGATTGTGGTCACTTTCTAGATGGTTTTATTGTACTAAATGTTGACTGTGGTGATGTCAATATATGTTATTCCCTTGTTTCACGTCTTCTACTTCATATGATAATGATGTGAATGTGTGGCATGCTAGACTTGGTCATATTGGCCAATAATGTATGAATAGGCTAGCCAAAGAGGGCTTGTTGGGCAACATTGAAAAAGTCGATTTGCCCATATGTGAGCATTGCCTAGTAGGAAAAACGACAAGGAAACCATTTGGAAAAGATAAAAGAGCTGAATTTCCTCTGCATTTAATCCATTCCGACGTCTGTGGTTCAATGAATGTGAGAGGAAGGCATGGGGCCGTTTATTTCATCACTTTTATAGATGATTATACTCGATTCGGATATGTCTATTTGATTTCTCATAAATCTGAAGCAATAAGTTGTTTCAAAAGGTTTATGAACATGGTAGAAAATCAATTAGACAAGAAAATAAAAGCATTGAGATCCGATCGAGGTCGAGAATATTTATCTGATGAGTTCATAAAATAATGTGATGAAAAGGAATAGAAATATAGTTGTCTATTCCATATACTCCTCAACAAAATGGTGTTGCAGAGAGAAGAAACATAACCCTACTGTAAATGGTTAGGTCCATGATGGCGTATGCTAACTTACATATCACTTTTTGAAGTGATGCGTTGTTAACTGCTGCCTATATACTTAACCGGGTACCTTCCAAATTAGTTAGTTCCACTCCATATGAGTTATGGACAGGTAGAAAACCGGACTTAAGTTTTCTTAAGCCATGGGGTTATGCTGCCTATACTCATAAGTTCTCTCACAAGTTTGGGAAATTGGGTCCTAAAGGAAAGTAGAGTATTTTAATGAGATACTCCGAACACTCGAAAGGGTATGTGTTCATAGGTGAGCAGGAAAGTGGGAATATAACTGAATTTTAATCACGGGATGTCACATTCTTAGAGGATGAATTTCCTAAGAAGGGCGAAATAGGGAAAGATTACCCCTATTTGAAACCTTGGATCAAGATAATGATATTAGTGGAGTTCGTCCAAGTGGGAGTATTATGAGAAGTGATGAATTTAATTCAACTCATTCTCAATTACAACCACATAATGAGATGATATCGTCATTATCTAATCCGAGTGGGAGCATAAATGGGAATGATGTGCTAAGTGTACAATCTCCCATATAGCGAACAAGTCGCCAAAGTATTCCCCGTCGAAGTTTGACATTGAAAGGGAAACTTTTATGATTGCTCCGCAAAATGAGGATGAGCCAAGAAATATTAATGAGGCTCTAAATTGCCCTAGTAAGGAAAAATGGATTTATGCAATGAAAGAGGAGATGGAGTCAATGAAGTCAAACCAAGTCTGGGAACTGGTTGATCTTCCAAAAGGACGTAGAGCTATTGGGAACAAGTGGGTTCTCAAAATAAAGCGAAAGGCTGATGGCTCGATAGAAAGGCATAAGGCTCGCCTTGTGGCGAAGGGGTATAATCAACATGAAGGAATTAATTATGAAAATACATTTTCTCCTGTAGTGAGATTTACCTCGATTCGTATAATTCTGGCAATAGTCGCTAGTATGGATCTTGAGTTACATCAAATGGATGTAAAGACTACTTTCCTCAATAGAGAATTAGAGGAAGAAATATATGGAACAACCTGTTGGCTTCATAGTGAAAGGCCAAGAAGAAAATGTATGTCGACTTTGGGGGTCGATATATGGCCTTAAGCAGTCGTCAAGACAATGGTATATACGATTTCATAATGCCATAATGGCATATGACTTTACAATGATAGATGATGATCATTGTGTATATATCAAAAGATCCAATGATCAATTTGTGATCATATCATTATATGTTGATGATATACTAATTGCCGGAAGTAATATGGAGCTTGTCAATACTGTCAAAAGTTGGTTGTCTTCCAACTTTGAGATGAATGATATGGGATTGTAAACCTATAGACACTCCTATTGCAAAAGGTGAAGGATTGAGCCATAGACTGTGTCCAAGGACTCCACAAGAGAAGGAACAAATGAAATATGTTCCTTATGCTAGTGCTGTTGGGAGTTTGATGTACGTTATGATGTGTACAAGACCTGACATATGTTTTTGCAGTTGGAATAGTGGGTAGATATCAATCCAATCCAGGTCAAGCACGTTGAAAAGTCGTTAAGTGAATACTAAGGTATTTAAAGGGGACTGCTGATTATACGTTGAGTTATTATGGAAAGGATCTGCAACTCAAAGTCTATTCTGATGCTGATTGGAGAGGAGATTTAGATGAAAGAAAATCTCCCTCTGGGTTTGTTTTCTTACCGAATAATGGCACCATATGTTGGAGCAGTAAGAAACAAAAGTTTATAGCCTTGTCCACGATTGAAACTGAGTTCGTGGCATTATCAACAGCAATCAAAGAAGATGTTTAGCTTAAGAGATTTTTTGGATCATTTAGGTGTTATTAGAAGTGCTGTAGATTCATTATTGGTTAACTGTGATGGCCAAGCAACAAAAGCGTACACCAAAGATCCAAAATATCATGGCAAGACCAAACATATAGATACCAAGTATACTTTTGTCAAGGATATGATTGCACAAAAAGATGTGAACTTAGAGTGCATACTACGCATAGAATGGTAGCAAATCCTATGACAAAGCCAATACCTAGAGATGTGTTTTGAGGCCATATGAAATCTCTAGGATTGCATAGAGTCTGATGTACTGGATTGTAATTTCCCTGAAGCATTCACATTTGATGAATTTGTATTTTTCATCATTAATGCCTATGAATCTTTGTTTAATCTTTATGCATCTTAATGCTCAGTGCATTATTTTAAGTTGAAAAAGTATGTCGGACAGATATAAGATTAGCCCACTCACACAGGTAATCGCCTCTATTTACTGTGTGATAAATAGAGATGAGACTGTTTTTAAGCTTATTATCTAGGTGATAATCGAGAGCTCAAGCTTAAAATACGTATGTCGCCTTAACTGGTGTTAAGATGAAGACATAATACTTACTATGTCCGAAAGTAAAATACCCCACATATTTTACTTTATCTGTCTATGATGCCAGATGTGAGTTCTGATGAATTTTATGAATGAGTAGATACGTGAACTCAAGTTAGACATTGGGTATGTCTGAACTATCATCTGTACGGTATTGAAAGGTGTAAACATACGCTCAATGGGAAAGGAGTTAATACCGTAATACGTATTTCATACTACGTATGCATGAGCCGACCAATAAGAGTGGCAAAAAGCTTGATCTCATCTTTTTATAGCGTGTGAGACTCTTGAGGAAAAAAGTTCCTCAATTTTTTAGTCCCCTCATGACTCTTACTTATTCTCAAGATTTCTATTTAGTGTTTGCTATCTTAGGATGTTGCCAATGGTCATGAGTTGATTCGATCTAATGGGGCATTTCTAGAAAAGCAAGCTGAACTGAAATTGAGAGTTTGAAGGAAAGAGGAAGATCGAATTTGGAGAATCACATTATAGTTTTTGTATTCACCATTTAACCAATTATGACTATCTTTGTGATAATCATAATTGTGAATACAATATATATATCATTGTTTAAAAGAGATCAAGAGAGACATAAATGTGATCGATCGATCTAGGGTACTGCATACTAAATCTACTTGGAGTGTGTGATGCCCATTATGAGCTGCTGCATATTCCTAACAGATGTATGGCAACGAGCTCTCAAAGTATGCTGGTCGCACGGATTATTCACCGGTATGAATGTTGAAGAGAGGTAAAGAGAATTCTGTTCAGCCCACCATGTGCGAGTGGGAGATGATGGTTTTGGGTGATGGGCCTAAGTTGGCCCGTCCGCCCATGTTGGGCCCAAAAGCCCGGCCCACAGGAATAGGGCCCGTGGATGGAGGGACGTATAAAAGGGTGAGAAAGAGGGAGAAGACACCTTTTGGAAATTCAATGTACGTACGTCTTCTCCCGCGCGCTCTCTCTCTCTCCAAAAAGAAAAGAAAAACAGTATGCGTTTTTCTTCCCTTCAAGGCGTCATTAGATCGAACAGAGCCAGACTCTCTTCCTCTTATCGGCGTCGGTGTCTAATCTGTGGCTAACAAGGTACGCTCGAATCCGTGGTGTGCTTTACAATCGGTGATACGTGTTTTTCCCGGGCTTCGTCTTCCGCATAGCTTTAGGGGTTCGATTTAGTGTTGAATCCGGTTTTCGGGGATCCGTTATTCCCAAGTTGTTAAATTGGAAAATTTCATGAGTTCTTATTTTCATCTCAGCATCAGGAGCTAAATTCATACATTTTTATTTTTCTAGACAATGCAAGACAATCCAACTTTCCCTTGGACTAATCAATCCATACATGTGTAATAGCGTCGTCTACACGTATCAAGGTAGTCTCCATCACACGATGAAGAATATGGCCTTACAGCTCAATTTCAACATGAGAAGAATTCTGTAATTTTAACAGACTTTGTTGCATCCAAACCAATATAACAATCAAACAGTTGATCACTTAGCTAATCATTACTCGAGAATTTTAAATTTGTATTCACATTGTTCTACATATTTGTTAAAAAAATTTGAACATATATTTTCGTAGAGTAATATGAAAATATTTATTGTAGAAAGAAAACAGAAGTACGCAAGCATCTAGAATGAAATAATTGAATACATCTTGAGAAGATAAAATCAGACAGAGTAAGAAAAGGACAAAAATATTCATATTTCTCGGGGCCTTCTGCCGGAGACCTCCACTACCGCCGTAGACCGATAAATAATCCGTGAAAGCTTAATATGAAGAAGGATCCGAGAAATGAGACGGTTGAATTGAGACAATTCGTGGTCCATTATGTTGAGGAAAATTCCCTTATTAATTTTGAAAATCGACAAAAATTCCCTTAATTCTTTGATTTTGATAGTAAGCTTTTCCATATAAAAACTCTTATGTGTATCATCAGACGTTACTTGTCAGATTCAAAGTCGTAGTGAAGATCTTATCCTTTATATTCAATCTCGACGGAATAAGGATAGTGATCGGACCTTGTGCTAACGACTAGAGATTGGCGTGGATTTCCTACCTAATATACTTTGATTGTTCGAAAGAAAATTATCGAAAACAATCTTATTGATTTTGGAATGTTTCAATCTACCAACGGAACAATCAGATTGAAGATGACATGTTTTCCAAAGGAAGGACTTAACTTATGAAAATCCCATCTACTGTATTGATGGCATATCTTACGGGGAAGTTCTTTCTCGACAATTTAGAAGCAATCAGATCTTCCTGCACTTTCTAGTCCAACAGATTGATTGGATGGTTGATCCTCAGAGGGCAAGTCCAACCATCAGCTTGGACACTAAGGAGTATGAAAGGAAGTTGTACAGCTGATAGACGTAAGAGAGAACACATAAATTCTGAATTCTAAAGTTCACAATAGTCTTGTCCTAATTACTTTCATCTTACCTGATCATTGTGATCTTTTAGAGGTTGTAAGTGTGAGATTAGTAAATCTTTCACACGAGCTTGAGTAGCACTTACTCAGTCCTTGTAACATCTGATTGACTCATACTAGTGGAATCTAGCTGATAGGTTATCAGTGCGGGAGAGTGTAGGTAGGCTTGTTAAAGTCGAACCATTATAATTCTATTGTGTGCAATTTCTCTATCCATTAAACTCTTATTTATATTTTGTGATATTTTATTTCACACCGATAAGATCTAAACACAACACGGTTTGTCTTCAGATGTTGTCCTATAGCAATATTATATTAATTTTGTTTAAATTCCGCATTAAGTGTGCCAAGATGAATTAAGAGAATTATTGTAAATTCCTCAAGGAGCTGCATCACCTATTTATTTTTCATACACTCATTTCATCTTCATTAGTCGAAAGCGCATGTGTAAAGACAACATATGTTCTTAACAGGGACATAAATCAAATATGATCAAACCTGATTTGTGGATTCTTTTTGTTTGAGTGTTTTTGAGAAAAGGATACTTATGTGATTTTCAAGAAAATCATAAAGAAGAAGGAGGAGGAGGAAATCGACAATTTCTCTTATTGATCACTCATCAAATCATTTGTGAAATCATCAAATCTTCTTCAAAATGAAATGAAAAACACTTATTTGAGAAATAGATAACATATAAGCAAACTAAACATAGATAAAATAACAATGAAAATAAAAAGTAATAGGTATGGAGAGAGAGAGAGAGACATAGATAAAATAACAATGAAAATAAAAAAGTAATAGGTATGGAGAGAGAGAGAGAGAGAGAGAGAGAGAGAGAGAGAGAGAGAGTAATAATTAAATTAATTGTATAAAAGACCAATCAAAATAGAAAAGCAAGAAAACGTATGAATTATTAAAGTTTGATTGGGAAATAAATTTTGGATCAATGTGCAACGTCGTTTTTGAATTTATAATTGGTTCAACGTGGTCTTCGAGCTTTAGTCTAATATACAATGTCATTTTGAATTTTTAATTTGTCCAATATGATTCCTAAACTATTTGTACATGTTCAATCTAGTCCTAAAACTATATGGAAAATTTTAATGCTAGAAGGACAATTGGAATCTTGTATTTCACTAAGTGTTTGATTTATTATTGTTTATTAGTAAATATTTCAATTCAAAAACTTAAACTTATAGATGGATAGAGATCACAGTAATATAAAGAGTATATGTGATGTATTGTCAAGCGATTTGAGATAATATTTTATTTTTATTTTTCAGGAAAGTGAAGTAATCTGGAATTGGTGGAATCGATATAATATTTTAAGATAAAACCACAAAAGAATTTGACCGAGGTTAATTAAAAACCTAAATGGGTCGAATCTGTATGTTGTCATATTTCGTGTCATTTTGCTTTGGATATCGTAGTTATCCATGAAGAAGGTGAATTTGCTAAATTCGTAGTATAAATTCTATAATTAAATTGTCCCCACGTACGTATCTCCCAATTTAAAAAGAGAAAATATTCTAAAGTTGATTGTCGGCTTGTGGGGGAGGTCTCTTCCTCGATGATGTCAAGTTGACTATCGTCGACTGCTCATTTTTCAATCTCTACCTCTTCGTAAATGATATTCTGCAGATTCAGAACTGCTAAATTCCAAGAGCGAAGGAGGGACCAAGAGACTCCGGTCAAATTTGGTGACAGAGTAAGATCACATGTATAATTTCGAAGTCATCCTAAGAGAAAAAGTCATGGAGGCATATGTTAGTTCTATGTCCTAAAATAATCATATAATGTTAAAGATTATTTAATGGCAAGTAAATATTCATTCATCATTTTATTTATATGGATAAGTCCATAAGATCAGTTTCGACCAAACATATTTTTAAGATTTTAAGAATATGTGTGACAGATTTACAATTATGTTGAATCATTAAACAGTTCCTAATTGATGGATCATTGAGAGGATATTGATGATTCTATTGAGATTGGTGTATTCTCAAACTTCACCATTCAATATTGGATAGCTGAGGGGATGATGAGTTACAAATTATTGGGTATTGTGATATCCGAGCTAGAACACAGGTGTTTGTCTTGGATTAATTCATTGAATGTGACATACATAGAACGATTGGCAACATAGAAGCTTTTAGTGGAGTTAATGACTAATCGTTCATGCTTTAATCTGGTGTAAGATTCTTAAACCTGAGGCACGATGCTGACTTGTATGATAGATGGCTGTGGTTAACAAGTGTGCATATTAACGCTTCGTTGGACCATCTTTGCACTTGCTGGTCATAGTTTGTTCATATACAAAGTCACATATGTGCACAATATGGAATCTTTTTTCTTGTTATATATTGACAGACAATATTGATATTCTATGCGATCTAATATTGATATTGTATTGAAATCCTCGGCAGGGTTGTAATTAAGAATGAATAGTTCATGTCTCATAGAATGCAAGTCAATTAGATTTGGGCATATCATCAAATTGGTGGCTTAACCAATAATTCCAAATGGCCTTTGTTCGATCGAGACATGATGAGATAGAATGATCAAATTACATGGTCGCCAAAACTCACAGGTTCATTATGTTAATGAAATATTCACACTGTCTAGGTAGCCATGACATATTGCTAGATGTCACCTATGATTTGCAGGAACATGAGATTAATCTGAACAATTAGTTTTCTTGATTGTGCTAATTTGTTAGTACAAATCCTATTGCCAGCTTAGTGATAAACTTAGAGATATCGCACACTATAACCAATTATAATAATGTTTGAACAAGAGAGACAACATTACAAATGTGTTTGCAATTAAGCCAATTAGATTGAGTTGGGCTAAAAATAAAAGATTTGGAAAGGGCTTCATACTTTACAAGATCTGAAGCGGGTTCAAATTTAATGACCGAATTAATAATCTGAAGTGAGTTTAGAATTAGTAGCCACATTAATGATTTGAAGAAAGTTCAAAATCAATAGCATCATTGATGATCTAAAGTGAGTTTAGAATTAATAGCAACATTAATGATTTGAAGTAAGTTCATAATCAATACCATGTGCAAAATCAATAACCAAATTAATGATTTGAAATGATTTCAAACTTAATGGCTAAATTAAAGATCTGAAACGGTTTTAGAATTCACAGTCACAATGATCTGAAATATTTCAAATTCAAATGATTAATTAATGTTTTGAAATGATTTTAGATGTAACGGTATAATTAAATAATTGTAACGGTTACAAAGTTAATGCTCAGAATAAAGATTTGTAACGGTTAGAAATTAATGCTTAGAGTAATGCTCTGTAACAGTTACATAGTTAATGCCCGAATTAGTGTTTGAAACAAGATTTCGAACTTACGTCCATTAGACGTTATGGCCGAATTCTCTCAAACGGCTTTAGAGTTAATGAGCCGATTAAAATGTGATTTGGGACTGATTATCAAAGGGCAATTGAGAAAGTAGATAAAAAAAAAAAAAAAAAATCAACAATCGAAAATTGAGAGTGCCATTCACACACGAGAGCAATTGTTAGCATAATTGTAGTCGTGAGATCTCTTAATTTATCTCTTTTGTTCAACGTGAGATTGGTGGTATGTCTGAACTAAAGGCCCGATATTTATGGGGCTGGATTTGAAGAACGTTAGAACCCATGCTAAAAGGAGATCAAACGTTCGTAGTTTGGATTTGAAGAACATCATAACCGATATTACCGGAAGACATTAGATGTTTGTGGTCAAAATTCCAAGAATGTCATAATCAATGTTACTAGGAGATCAAACGTTTGTAGTCAAAATTTGAAGAGCATATAAACCAACATTGTGAGGATATCAAATGTTCATGTCATAATCTGAAGAACGTCAAAATCAAAATTTTGGAGCATGATATAAAGGTAATGTGATTAGCCCCTTTATCACTCCTAAGTGTTGTTATTAAAAATGCATGAACAGTGTTATGGAAATATTCGTATGGGTGTTTTTACTTCCGTGGCAATCATATTTTAATTCTTATTTATCGAAACAAAGACCAATAGCATATTCATGAGCCAACATTGAAGTAATTATCACTATTATTTAAAAAAATCTAAATTATTTATTTTCATGAAATAAATAGATTCTAATTATGCGAAGATCCACTGAGAGAACCATTATAAATTCCTCAAAAAGCGACATCAACTATTTATTATATATTTGTTTTATCTCAACTAATATGTTGTCACGTACCTTACACGTGATTAGACCATATATATATTTGAAAATGTACATAAATGAAATTTGATTGAACATGATTTGAGGCCATATATACATGTTATCCCCGTTCGTTCGACCCATTTGCACATGGGGCCGGCAGCAGCTGAGTGCAGGACAGTCGATATAAATAAATATAAGATGGATAGATGGTACAGATTGAATCACGTTTGATTCCTTGGCTGGCGCCCGTGGGGCCTGCAACTGCATGCGCGTTTGCTCACGTTTGTGCTGTCGGCCGCTTTTGGAGGCACATATTTTGGTGTTTTTCTCATCAACCAATAGCATTCGATTTTTATGGCCTCATCGTACAAAATTACGACTTTCTGGTACAACCATTTTCTTGTGGAGCCATTAGTATTAGATTGGGTTCCTATAAGTTAGACCCGTTAAATGGATGGGTCGGATCGAGTTTGGATTGGGTCATAAATGATCTGACTCAAATCGACCAATTTAACATGTCTATGATCCATTTATCGTAATACAAATTTTTTCATTCATACCCAACTCGACTCATACCCAACTTATATCCGACTCATTTAACTAAACCTAATAAAGCTTATTTCTTATGATTTTTTAAATGGTATTGTTAAAATAATTTCATGCAACACAAATTTAATTGACAATTTTTATAATTTTTAAAAATTTATCTTTAGAAAATCGAATTTTAGTTATTTTTTTTAAATTGAATTTTTAATTATTTTATTTTTTAAGAATATAATTTTTAATTTTTTCTTTTTTTTTCTTTTTCTTCTTCGGCCAATCGCGGCCATGATGATGGCTAGTGACCAACCACAAGCAAGCCTCAAGCTCGCCGGGCTCGCTCGACGTTGACGAGCTTGAGGCTCACTAGATCGATGAGGCTTGAGCCTCAATCAACATTGATGAGCTCGAGCTCGCCTCTTGCCGATCCGGCGAGCTTGAGGCTCACTAGATCGGCGAGGCTCGAGCCTCGCCCGATGTCGGCGAGCTTGAGTCTTACCAAATCGGTGAGGCCCGGGCATTGCCTAGTTGGTCGTCGATCGTCGCCGTGCCGCCACCGGCTAAGGAAGGAGGAAGAAGAAAGGAACAAAGAGGAAAGAAAAAGAAAAAAAAAATTGAAATATAAAAAAATAATTATAATTTCGATTTTTATAAAAAAAATATTTTTGTAAAGTTAAAGAGGGAACAAAGAGATTATGAGGTTTTGGTTGAAAATGGGTTTTAAGTCCAACTCATTTAAGACCCATTTAACACTCATCTATATTAAGTTTTCAATTGTTAAACTCATTTAACTAGTTTCTTTAAAAAATAAGTGACCCATATATGACTCATTTATAATTTAAATGGGTCATATATGGGTCAAAGACCCATTTTGCCACCTCTACTATAAGTACTCCATCATTTCATCATATCATGTGTTGACGTGACTTTTTTCTCTGTTAAGAGAGAGAAAGAGTAACAAATAATGTAAATAGTCTAAGATCATCGAGGGAAAAAAAGGAGAGCTAGTAAATACTACATCTTTACTCAATTAGCTATTTTGAGTTCTACACATTATTAGAGAAGAATATTTATATTCAAACAGTATACATAGCAATCAAAATAAAGATTTTATTTTTGTGAGTGATTTGATCAGTCGAACGATACCTTTCTTATGTTTACTTTATGTTTTTTTTTTTTTTTTTCATTTTTACTCATTAATTTCAGGTATTGGTTCATTCACATAATATCTCAAATGACAAGAAAAAAGAGGTATCACTATTATCTCATCAAGTAAATTATTTGTGCAAAAGAGCAACGAAAATGGAAAAGTCAATAATATATGGAAAGTTCGATTTCTTGGCTTCCACACTTGCCATAATCAGTCATCACCGGTCTTTTCGACCCATTGCACAGGGGGCCTGGAACTGCACATGGGCGGGGAAGAAGGTAGAGAGAGAATCATATTTTGACTCCGAATGGTAAAACACTTCTGGCCGCTTGAGCTGGGCTTTATTAGCTTTTTTCTCTTTCTTCGGTTGACACGCTTTATTGGTTTAAATAGCTTTTTTTTTTTTTTTTTTTCGTTTGGCGGAGTGGCAACAGCACCGTCATCCAAAATGGTCCTTCTGGGATATACTCCCCTCAACGGCATGTAGAACTTTTTTATTGAACAAGAAACGAAAGGTTCCGTGGCCGGTTCAGTACCGGTTCTACCTGGACCAGGTCTCCGGTAGAACTGACTGCGCAGATGTTAAAATTGGGAAGGTTAAAGCGGGACCTCATCCCTACTTTTCAATATCTACGTTTGAAGGGCATTTCAAGTCCCCTTAGCTTAAAAAACTATGGTTCTATCAGCCTGATAGGCTGTGGATTTTTCGCATTAGCGGCACCATAAAAGTAAAAAGTATTCAAAAGATGGACGTATTAAAGAATAAAGAAAAAAGGGAGAGAAATTGCAAAATAAAATACGAAGGTATAGAGTTGCCATGAGTGCAAACTGCAAACTGCCACCCCACGATTAGCTGGACAATCAACTCGCGCCGAAAACTGGGCTCCTTTCTGTCGGCCACTTGCTTTATTTTTCTCATCCACCAATAGCATTTGATTTTATTGTCTTCCTCGTAAAAAATAATGACGATATGTTTCAACGACCATTTTCTCATCGATCCGTAGCATTTCAATGGTTTTCCCATCACTTCCTCATTACCTGTGCACGTCTTCTTTCTCTGATACGAACATGAGAAACTCTTCATCTCAGAGACAGAGAGAGACAGGAGCTGAGCAAACTACTGCTGTGGTAAGCTCAAATGCGGGGACTTCATCAGGAAGCAACTATCAAGTGTTTTTGAGTTTTAGAGGATCCGACACTCGTGAGGGATTCACCAACTCTCTCTACCATGGCTTGGATGATGCTGGAATATGTGTCTTTTTAGACGACGAAGAGCTCTCTGTTGGTGCAAGGATCGATGGATCGCTAGAGCGAGCAATCAACAACTCCAAGATCTACATACCCGTCTTCTCTCAAAACTATGCTTCCAGCCAATGATGCCTCCGCGAGTTAAAGCAGATTGTGGAAAACACCTTCAATTCCGAAGGTAAAAAAGAGATTCTACCGATTTTCTTAGATGTGATACCCGACGATGTTAAGCTGAAAACTCCGCTATACCGTGATGCCATACAAAAATTGAAGCACGAGAAGAGGTTGAGCAATGAGCAAGTAAATGAGTGGAGAAACACTCTCATGAAGGTTGATGAGATAAAGGGGTTGGAAGCAAAGAAGTACAAAGGGTAAGCTTGCTGCTTTCAAGATCGTTTGTTTCCCCAATTTTCCTTCACACTTAATAATAGAGGTAAAAGATTTCAGTAGGATTGAAGTGGGGCTTTAATTATAGTAAATACGAAATGATGAACCTACGCTATGTTCATCAGAAAATGTGAAACTGCTTAACAAGGCCATCTTATATAATGGGCAAATAATGATATTAATAGCTAGGTAGCTAAATTAATATTTGTTTGTGGGCAGCGGAAGGAAAAAGAATGGAACAATGAAATGCCGTGTGCATTCCTATTTAATCATTTAATCTTTCAATACACTGAATATTTCGCCTATTGTACGCACCACGTTCAACTTCTACAGTCATCGCTTGAGGATAAGTCATTGAATGTCAATTTCAAATTCATAAAATTCTGCACGAACGTTATTGACTTAATCCCGAAATTGCTAATCTCACGTTTGAATCAAGTCAAATTTCGGGCCATGCCATGGTGCACGAGTTGCCAAGTGCACAAAAAGTATGTTATGGAGGGATGTTTAAGTCCAATTGGGACTCCTAGAAGATCGCTTATAGATTGTTTATCAGCCATTAATTATCTGATTATCGTGCGGTTTATCCGGGGCTTGAATAACACCAGTTCCAGCTAGGCAATTGTGATTACAAATTTTTGCCCACTAAAATGGTTTTCCATTGTGGCAGCCATGGCGAATTGATCAAGTTGGTAGTTGAGGAGGTTGTGAAAAAGCTGAAGAAAAAACATAGATCAGTGCCCGAACATTTAGTCAGGATTGATGATCGAGTTTCAGCGGTGAGGGACTTGTTAGACATTGACTTTGGTGATGTGCGGTTCATTCGAATTCATGGCATGGGGGGCATCGGTAAAACGACTCTCGCCAAGGTCGTCTTTAATGAAATCTCTTCTCATTTTGGAAAGTGTTGTTGTTTCCTTGATGATATTCAAGAGAAGTCATCAAGAATTGATGACTTAGTTGAGCTGCAAAAAAAGTTATTATCCGAAATCGGCACTCATGCAGGGACAAAGAGCATTGACGAAATTGATGATGGAATGAATAGGATTGGAGAAGTACTTTGCAAGAAGAAAGTTCTCATTGTACTGGATAATGTTGATAACGGCAAACAAATGGAGAAATTAATTGGACGGGGTACTTTGTGTTCGGGATCTAGAATATTGATTACAACTAGAAATAAAATTGATTTGCGAACAAAATATCAAATTTTCAATTATGAAATGGGGGTGATGAGCGATGATCCTGCACTTGAGCTCTTTAGTTGGCATGCATTCAATAGAGACTCTCCTTCACATGCCTATGATGATCTTTCAAGGGAAATTGTATCTGCAACTAGGAGACTTCCGTTGGCTCTCGAAATAATTGGTTCGTTTCTCTACGGCAACAAATCGCAAAAACTATGGAAAGAGACATTGAAGAAGTTAAAAAAAGCACCCGATGAGAATGTTTTTAGAAAGTTAAAGGTTAGCTATGATGCCTTAACTTTCGAGCAACAACAAATTTTTCTCGATATTGCATGCTTTTTTGTTGGTGAGGATATGAGGAGTGCACTTTACGTG
The DNA here is from genome assembly GCF_016545825.1 of Eucalyptus grandis. Taxonomy (NCBI): domain Eukaryota; kingdom Viridiplantae; phylum Streptophyta; class Magnoliopsida; order Myrtales; family Myrtaceae; genus Eucalyptus; species Eucalyptus grandis. The sequence goes on from NC_052615.1 coordinate 18,815,059, forward strand.
TGGAAAGATTGTGAGTTTTATCCTCATTCTGGAGTTCGTGTCCTCATTAATATGTCTTTGGTAAAGATTGTGAAGAACAATAAGTTTTGGATGCATGATCAGCTTAGAGATCTTGGAAGGGAAATTGTTCATCAAGAAAATCGAACGAATCATGGAGAGCAGAGTCGGATATGGAATTGCGAGGCGATCCTTGACACAATAGGAACAGAGGAGGTAAAACAAATCTAGAGTAATAATTTCTCTAAAAGAAAATCATCTTGGTTCCTAAAGGATGCTCTTTTTTCTTTCTTCTTTTCACATTTTAATCCTTTTCCTCTCAATTAGAATTTTGAATACCGCTCATTTCTTGCTTTCCTTTTCAGATGAAGAAGAATGCTGTAGCACTGGATCTTGATGTACGCAAAAGTTATCCTGAGGTCGTTGTTAGAAGTGAAGATATTGGAAGATTCAAATGTCTAAAGTACCTCAAATTATATGGGGGAACCTTCACCGGTGACTTGGCTAATAGTCTTACCAATTTAAGTTGGATTTTATGGAATCATCCTCATCCAATGTCTAACCCAACCAACATGCACTTAAAGAATGTGGTCGTTCTTCAATTTTCTGACAATAACTCCATAGATGATTCGCAACTACAAAGCTTAATCACGGTGTGCAATATGCTTCTATTCTATTTCTTTGAAAGTAAAATTTAATTGTTCATCCTTTGACTATAGCATTTGTTTTGCAGATGGCAAGAAAATTGAAAGTTCTTTCTCTTAATGGTTGTAATAAAATAACTAGAACACCAGATTTCTCTAAATGCCTGAATTTAGAGAGCCTTAATGTCAACAGCTGTTCCAATTTGAGGGAAATTGATGGCTCTATTGGGAAGTTGAAGTGTCTAATTGACATTAAGATTGTTTATTGCCCTCATCTTAAATTTTTGCCTGAAGAAATCGGGTACCTTGTGAAACTGGAGGAATTCACTATACAGCGGTGTGATGGAGTGAAGAGCATCCCAAAATCCATATGGAAATTGAAATCATTACGTGAGGTTCACTTTTCAGCTGGCCGGGGTTCTTATTCAGCAGATTCATGAAGTTACTTAGTAATATTGGAATGCTTCACAAGCTGGAAGCGCTTCAAGTCAATGCTTACTATTCAAAAGGTCAACTTCCTTATGAAATTAGAGGTTTGCCCTTTCTAAAATATCTAACTCTATCAGGTACTGATGTTAATGAAGTTTCAAAGAGTGTTGGCAAGCTACCTCGCCTGCAAAGATTGGAATTGATGGCATGTCATAAGATTCTAGAGTTGCTAGCACTCCCAACAAGTTTAAATCTGAATTGTTGCATGTTGTCCTAGATCTCTCGAACTTGATTAATTTGGCTGAGTTGGATCTAGATGATAGTGGAGGAAAAAGAGGTGAAATTGTACCAGTGATTTATGGTGGATTGGGAGACTATCCAATCCGACTAAATTGAACTTGAGACTTTGCAATGTCAAGCTGCCCTTCCTCTCAGACCTTTCAGCAACTTTCCTTGTCTTTGCAAAAGCTAGGTCTTGATGATTTCCATTTAATAGAGTCACTATCTAAACCAGGAGAAATTTTGTCACATTCAGAGCTCTCTAGATCTCCAGTGCATGCATATGAACTCAGATGGGCTTCTACTTCCACATCTCAAGTAGTTGCTTGTGCAAAACTGTGAACGCCTCCACGGATTCAGGCTATCAAGCATGGGGGAAGCTGAAAGATAATCTCGCTGAGCTTTTGCCCGTACTTAGATGGGATCGAGTTTCTTTGGGTGTTCGAATTACTGGGGGCATCGTCTATCATATCTTGTCAGTCCTTGAGAAGGCCAGTTCATGTGGGGAAAGCAGGGCACGGGAGCAGTGAGTCTGCTAATGACTTGATTACTTGTGAAGCGAGACTAATCCTTCCATTGAGTGCCTTTAAATAAGTGACAAAGTTTTGTGCTGTCATCTTGTGGGCAAATACACGAGATTCAAGTTGTCGAACAATGGAATCGTGGGAAAACTTCGAGGTTTGGGATTGTCGTAAACTGCGAAGTCTTCATTGTTTACAAAATATAAAAAATCTCAAGTCCTTTTCCATCAAATCATGAAATTGTCTTAGGAATGTCGAGGGCCTTGACGAGCTGGAGTTTTTGGATTACCTACTAGTTGCGGCCTGTGGATCGTTAGATTGGTTGATTGGTGATGTATCAAGCGCCAAATTTCTAAATGATCGCCACATATTTATCTTCGGTTGCAGGGAAAGACTTTCGGGGGTTCCGCTAGTCTTTACAAGCACCAAAAGGTGAGTCTTACTGAACATTCTCTCTCGCGTAGTTAACATTGATTGGGTGTTTCAGTTTACTTATTGTTATCGGACCAATAAAGATGTGATTGGCAAATAACGATGTATTCCAATCGATCTCACTAGTTTTGACACCAATCTAAAATTCGGCACACTTGCAAGTTTCATTTTCCCAATTGTGTTTTCTGACTTTCCTTTTCTCGTTTTCTACTCCTTTTTCCCCTTATTTTTCTATTCCTTTCCGTCCATGAGTTAGATAAGCTAGGGAACAAGGTCAGATGGAAACAAAATAAGTGGAAGAACTTCATTATGCAGAAGAAATGTCATCGTTTAGTTTCTTATAATTTTTTTTTAAAAAAATGCCTTATACGTTTCACACGTCTTTTTAAATGGGGTGTGAATTGTTCAGATAAATTTGTATCTTTACTTAAAATAATATCGATTTCTTACTTATACTTTGGAGATAAGGTTGGTACTTTGCAATTTTCATACATAAGACAGGAAGCTAAATGAATCACATATTTGTTTCATGTGTCGTAGACACTTTGCTCATTGTATGCAAAGAACGCATTCTTAGAGCATAATTCACGTGGTCAACCAATTTAACTCCGGTGGAGTCGAGTTATTTACTTAGGATGATTCTGCGATGTTAACTGCCAAGTCACTTGTGCTCGATCATGTATGATGTACATGTAGACTTACTAATTGAATCAACAAGTAACATAGAGCAGGTCTCAAGGTTCTTATCTTCAGAACTTTGACTAGATAAGAGTGAGTCCGAGCCATACTCTCTCCTTTTCTTTACAGTTTTCTTGACGCAAACATCCACAAACATGAATTCAACTTTTAAGCGGATTTGCAAATAATTGTAGTAAATCCAAAATCAATCAAACAAACATGAATTAAATTTGATCTCACTTAATTTAAAACCCACTCAACGCAAGTGTCTTTTATTCTCAGCTCGTGTAATCTCATTTTCTTTTCCTTTTTTCAGTTCTTCTTTTCTTTTAATGTATTAAGAAAGCTCCATTTGTGCAGCAAGTCTAAAGGACAAGGTCAGTTTTTATGACAAATGACTGGAGAAACTTCAATGTCTAGAGGAAACATATAGAATAGCCCAAAGTCTCTCAATCAAATTTTCTTTTCATTTTATGTGGAGCAAATTGTATAGTTTAGCGTAATTTTTATGTAATAGACTCCACTTTATTGTGCATTTCTTACTTAAAATCATTAACTATGGAGATGAGTTTGGTGATTTGCGATTTTTACAATGAACTCTAAAAGAATTAGATACTCATTGCACCACTCAAAACAGCTTTGCTACCGGAGTTGTTTCAAGAAGACAACTTACATAGTCCACCCATCTACTGTTCCAGTGACCTATGTCCTTGATGGAATTGGGTGCTCCTCGAATTTTTGCATGTGGTTGGGGCCAGCCAAGTAGGATGTGCGTTCCAATAGCACCTCAAATACTTATTTTAGATTGTACAGTTTGATTAAAGGCCACTTTACACAGGAACAGGAAAGCGACTTCAAAGAGGAACAGGAATCGAATCAGAGGAGAGGCTGGGGAGAGTGTCATTCCATCGCCCGAGCTTCAATAGTTTTCTCCACTGCGTCCTCCCCGTTTTTTTTCCGTTTGATTATAAGTGACTTCAAATAGGAATCAAAGCAGAGGAGAGGGCTGAGGAGGGTGTCGTTCCAGTGCCTGAGCTTCAACATAATGTGATGTTGGTTGTGGTAAAGATGGCAATCTAGAACTGGAGAGGACTTTCGCCATCAAGTCAGAACGACAGTTGGCAGAAAGCAGAGCTGGAGCGTATCAGAAGCACTCGAATAGCTATCACCGTTGGCCGGGAATAAAGGCCACCTTGTCGGTAATGTATTCGTAACCTATTGTTTTGCCTACAGGGCATTTGTTTCGTTAATTAGTATTTGCTTTTGAGTTCTGCTTTGGGTTTCAACCAATATGCACTTGAAGAATGTGGCCCGTTCATCAATTTTCAGATGACTTCATAGATGATTTGAAACTCTGGAGCTTAATCAAGGCGTGTCATGTTTTTTATTATTCTAATTAACAGATATGTGATTGTGCATCTTATGAGTGGCTGTGTTCGTTAATTACGGATAGCAATGAAATTGAAAGTTCTTCTTTCTTCGTTGTTCTCACGTAATCACAATGCCGTGGAGGACATCGCTCCGGTGATGCTTTTGTTAGTGTTCCTGATTTCACTAGAAGCGCTATCATTTGTCTTATAGAAAATGAAGAAAGAAAAATAGAATAAAAAGGTCGTTTTCCTTCATTTGATGATCTTTTTTGAAATTTTATTTCCTTTGTCTCCAATCCACTTATCTTGCTTTCTGCATATTCGTTCAATAGCATGGTGACCTATGTATGTGGAGACACCCATCGTTTAGCAAGCAACTCTTAGTGGAATAATTGAATACCATGCATCTTCCTGTCTAATCATTTGATCTTTCAATTAATACATCAGATATTTCTCCTCTTGAACACAAAATGTCCAACTTTAGGTCTTGAACATAACTAATAAAATGCTATTTTTTTCAGAAAAATAAAAAAATGCTAATAAAATGCTAATTTGCGATGCATAAATATTTGTACATTTATTTTGCTGAAATACGATTAACATAATTCGAAGATTGCTAATCTCATGTTGGGATCAAGTCAATTTTTCGGTGTCATGACATAGTGCAACACACGGCACCTTGCCATGTGCGTGAAAAGTATGTTTGAGAGTGACGTGTTTTTTGATATTTCTATTAGTTTCATATATTTCATGGTTACATAGAATAAGCTAGAACAATTAAATCTGAAATTCTTCAGTTTAAGTTTCATCATTTTCTTCTGGCTCTGTTTATTTTAAGAAATATTGATGATTTAGAAAAGATTTTCCTAAAATTGAGTGCTTGTGTTGCTTCAAATAATTGGTTGATGGAAAATATTTTCATTATCACCAATAATTTATATCTAAACATTTTTGTTGACAATGAAAATATTTTGTATTCATTCATTTTTGTAAATTATATAAGCAATTATTTTTAGGAAAACATTTTTCGAATCGTTTATTGCGGCATCCTAAAACTCCGTGGCAACCTCTAGATGCCTTACAACCTTTGGAAGGGCGATGGACGCATCATTGATCTATGTTATGGTCTTTAGACCAAAGAAGTGTAATAGAATTAATGGCTGAGCACCTAATGGGTGAATATTTTGTTGGAAACATGTTCCACGCCCATGTGAGATCCAAATTTATTTGATGAGGAAAATTATGTCTTCGGCCATGAATTTTAGAAGTTGGACTTTATTAATCTACGTTACAAAGTATTATAGCCATTTAAATTTGTAATTTAAGTACTTTGATTTAATAGGGATTTAGTTAGTTTTTAAAAAAGGGTTAATTCTGGATTTATTTAAGCTAAGATGGGCCTTAATGGCCGGCCCATAAGCCCATGAAGGGCTGCTGTCACACGAAGGAGGGGGGGGGGGAGTCTGGTTTGCATGCCTCCCCATTTGTCCCATGGTGATGGTCAAGTGTCACCCCATGCAAAAGGTGATGATGGCTAATGATGAAGGGAAGGAAATTAGGGGGAAAAGGGTGGCCGGTTTAAGCAAGAGAGAGGGAGAGAGAGAGAGGAGGGTTCGTCCGAGAGAGAGAGAGAGAGAGGAGAGAAAGAGAAGGAAGAAAGGAAGAAAGAAAGGAAGGAAGAGAGGAAGGAGGAGGGCCGTCCGTCGATCGTCCGCCTTGCTCACCGTCGTCCATCGCCGCCGTGTCTCGCCATTGTGCTCGCCGTTTGCTTGGTCTAGAGGCAAGTGGGATCCTTTGATCTACTCTTGCATGCTGTGTTTAGTGTGTGTGATTGAATGGTGACAATTTCGGATGTATAGAATGTGAAAAATTGAAGTTATAAGACTGGTGCTCTAGTCTAGTGTACTGTTCTTGAGAAAAACAGCTCGACCTTGGATGTTCTAGTGACTTGCATGTGATGTTATAATTGAATTTTGACTTCGACCTCTAAATTAAAGTTGTAAAGGACTTCTTGGAGTATAACATACTCAAATTTGGGACAAAAAAAACAAGTATAAGTAGGTGAAATCGTTTTTCTTTGGAAAGACTAGATCTGGAAATTTTGGTACCGACCCTTGATGAATGCATGGACGGTAAGGCAATCTTTTTGTTGCAATTTCACTTCGATTTCTTAACAAAATTTGTAAAGGACATCCTGAGGTTTAACATATAAAAAATTTAGAGAAAAAAAACAAGAATAGGTAGGTGAAATCGTGATCCTTTGGAGATGGTTAGATCTGGAATTACGGTACTAGGAACAGGGATTTTAACCGTCCATATTTAATTATCTAGGACGAATTTGACTTCGGTGTCTTCATGGAGTATCTAGCTTATGGTCTTATCTATCACATATTCTAATTTATAATTTTTGAAGGTCATTTGGGTATTTAATTAAAATTTCTTCTAAAACTGTGCAAGCTGAATTGTGCGAATTTCAAAAGCTGTAATGCATGGACTATTCTGTTTTGTATGAAATTCTGGTGGTGTTGTGTTCTGTATGAGATAAATGCCTCTAGAGCTTGTCTACGATGTATTAAATTCTTAGAAATTATTAGGGCCAATCACTAAATTTTAAGAAGTGTAAATTAAAAGAACGCATTCCGTTTCTAAAATAATAGCAATAATCCATGAGTTTGCCCCATGAATTATATTGTTTTTAAGTGATTGAATCTTGCTGCACATATGATGATATTTGGCATTACATATAAAATCAAAAGCTGAAATTGACCTTGTTGCCATCACATCATGTGCCATGTTGATATTGAGACACAATTGTGAACATGAATTATGATAAATGAGGATACCGTCGGAGGTGTGAGTCGACGATGCCCCGGGAGTATCGGGATGCCCGGAGGTGTGTGCCGGATGTCCTCGGGAGTTTCGAGATGCCCGGAGTGTGTGTGCCTAATGCTCGAAGGTGTGTGCCGGATGTTCTCGGGAGTTTCAAGATGCCTGGAGTGTGTGTGCCGAATGCCCGGAGGTGTGTGCCAGAGGTTCCTTGCGATGCCAGGTTGGGTGCGAGCGATAGAAATGTGGGATGCAATTACTGGTCCCGGGAAAGAAAAAAATGTGGCAATCCAATTGAAAATCAAGAGCTGAAATTGAATCATGCATAGTGTGGTGACATGTATGCATGGATGTATGATGTAATATGTATAAGTGCATGGTGGTATGTGCACATGGTATGGTGACATGTATGCATGGTTGTATGGTGTAACATGTATAAGTGCATGGTGGTATGTGCACATGGTATGGTGACATGTATGTGTCACGGGCCGAAAGTTGGACGACCCGAGAGGTTCCCCAGAGTCGACCCCAACTCGCCCGTGGACCTCCTGTTGTCACTCGGAGTTCCACCAAGCCTGTTCCCCGAAGTTTCCAAGGGCGGGCGACACTGTCATTTTGCCTGATTCTAGAAGTTTCCTTTCATTAATGTCGGTACATGGTAAATGAATATTTATGTCGGTAGTTGAGGCGGTGCGATCTCGCCTGTTAGATGAAAAGTAGATCAACGGATGTAAACTGAGGCCCTCAACTATAAAAGGGGTGTCCTTCTTCGTTTGTAATCATCCAATCCATTTCAGAAATATCAAAGTTCCATTCCTTCTCAGAGCTCCTCTCTCTAAACTTTCTCTCTCAACGATCCGGGTAAGCGAGCGAGTGAGCGCTGATTGAGCAAGGCTTGGCTTGGGTGATCCCAAAGTTGCCCGAGTCGCCGCGCGGTCACGATCCCAATCGATCGGCCCGTGACATATGCATGGCTGTATGGTGTAACATGTATAAGTGCATTGTGGTATGTGCACATGGCACGGTGACATGTATGCATGACTATATGACATTATATGTACAAGTGCATTGATGGTATATGCACATGACATGGTGACCTATATATATATGGTTGTTTTGATGTAATATGCATGACTGAAAGGTGAGATATGTTTGATATGTATGAACTATATGTACTCTATGATGCCATGATTGTTCTGTTTGATGCATTGAGTAGTTTAATGGATCTTTTACCTGCTGAGTGGTTGCACTCACCCCTTTTGGAGATTAACATTTCAGATTAGAAATATGCATTTGCTACCGGTTGCACGCGGTACTTACTATGGCATACCTACTGATGTGGATGTGGAGTGTACTGAGCATGTCTGTGTCGGTGCTCTTTGTTTAGTTTTTGTTCGAGTCCGAGTGTTGGTTATGTACGACATGGGTCGAGCTGATGGCCCGATCATCCAGGAGTTTATATTTGTCCATGTCCGACGCCATGGAGTTATGTTCGGGATGTTACCGCCGCCACCACCCGATGCACCGGATTGGGTATGATGGCGCATATAGCTAATGAGAGTTGACACTTTTTGGAGATAGCCAACGCTCGTAGATGGCGGGTGGTACATGATCAATGTAGAATTGAGTCCTTTTGGGATGGTAGCCGAGTATAGTTAAAATCTTAGCTTTTTGTTGTATCGACCTCGATGTCCATCATGAAAATATAAATAAGAGTGAATCAGCAGTATCTTTTCTTATGGTGCGTAGTTGGTATGTATTGCATTATGGTTATTGGAGGGAGAGATGGTGAGACTTGTTTATGCTTCCGCTAATAAGTTGAGCTGGGACCTTTTCAAAAAAAAAAATTCCCTAGTCAAAGGGTATCAGTCTGTGAAGTTATATGAGATCAAGTAATTAAAAGAGATCACCTGTGGCCACCTCAAGCAAGTCGGGGGTGCCACATTTATTTTCCACGTAACAAATGAAATCTAAATATGATTTTCTACATGCTTGGTGTTTTCTTTGGAACTTGACATAATCAAGAACGTAAGGCTTGCACAACAAATCATATGAGTGATGTCAAGTTATCAAAAATAGTTACTAAGAAAACCTTAAATTCAATGAAAGTTGTCAAGAACTGATGGCCTAGTTGAATTGCAAAGACAGTCAAATTATGAAACACCGCAGAATAAGGAGCATCGACGAAATTGACTATAGGATGAAGAGGATTAGAGAAGCAATTTACAATAAGAAGGTCCTCATTGTACCGAATAATGTTGATTAAAGCAAACAAGTTAAGAAATTGGTCAGAAGAAGTGCTTTGTGTTCAAGGTCTTGAGTATTGATTACTACTAGAAATAAAGATATTTTGCGAATCATTGGATCAAAGTGTGAAGTTTTAAATCATGAATTTTTTTGGTGGGAGGGGGGCGATTTATAGTGATCATCCTCTTCATCTCTTTAATAGGCATGCAATTAACAGAAACTCTCTTATTGATAGTTACTATGATCTTTCAAAGAATATTGCATCTGCAATGGAAGACTTCCTTTGCCTATTGAAGTAATTGGTTCGATACTAAATGATAAAGCACATGGACTATGGAAAGAAACATCCAAAAAGTCAAAGCAAAGCACCTTCGGATAATGTTTTCGGAAAGTTGAGGATTAGCTATCATGCATCGAGTTTTGTGCAGCCAACAATTTTTTTTTTTCAATATTGGATGCTATTTTTTGTTGGTGAGGAAAAGACAGATGTGATTGATCCATTTAGTTCAACATTTGGAAAGAGTTTTGGGGTTCTAAAGGGATTTGACAAATACATATGATGTTTGGTTCATTTTTTGAAGTTCTGAAGCCCTTTAAAGGCCTTTAGGAAAATATAGGGTTTGGTGCCTTAGGAAATAGCATTTTCGGAATGCTATTGGGCTGGTTTAATGAAGATATGTCCTTTTCCCATCCCAACCTTATTTATCAAACATAATTCCAATTTTGCCCCTTTATAAACAAAAAAGCTTAAGAGAGCGGCTCCTCTCTTCCACTTGCCTCTACTCACCAAATCTGTGCTCCTTGCGCTCCTCTTCCCCCCGAGCTCCCTTCCCTCACACCAACCCTCGAGCTCTTTTCCTCGCTCACCACTTGTACAGCCCCACCGTCCTTCTAAGAAACTTCGTCGCGAAATGCCATGGCTACCGGCGCTGCAGAATGCCTTCTCCGCTACATCTAACGGGGTTGGGTCTCGGAGTGCAACTTGGGGATCGAGAGGAGGCCGTACCACCGAAACTGCGGTTGACGCTTCACAAGAAATCCAAGAGCAATTGCCCTCGTTTGATGGCGAAGAATAAGAGCGTGTTGTATCCGATCGGAAGGGCATGAAGCGAGGGGTCTCTGGTACAAATTCGTTGCCATCGTCATTGCCAGTCATGGGGAGGTCTCATATGGTGAGTCCTTGCGATGAGACAGAGAGTGGGAAGATGAGTTTTGTTTGAAGATGTGAAAGAAGATTTGAAGGAAGAAGTTGAGAGAGAAGAGTTGGGGAAATTTTTCTGTATATTCTTGTCTATTAACTCAGTATACATAATCGATATTATAGTACAAGATATGTGTAAAGAAAAGGCAATAAAATAATATACAAATGAGATCCGATATTGAATAATCTTGATCAATATTGAATGATCTTTGATTGATTCAATAATATCATATTGATTGATCCTCTAGTATCCTGTATCTTCCAACACTCCCCCTCAAGCTAGTGGCTTGTAGATGTCCAAGACACCTAGCTTGCTCAAGAGATACGCATGCTGTCTCTGACATAAGGGTTTGGTAAAGACATCTGCCGGTTGCTCCTCTGTTCCAATCCCTTATGCCTCGATCATTCCTTGCTGAATTTTCTCTCGAGTGAAATGACAGTCCACTTCTATATGTTTCGTTCTTTCATGCACAATGGGATTTAATGCAAGTTTGAGGGCTGCATCATTGTCACAAAATAATCTTGTCAGCCCTTCAACTTATACCCCGAGATCCTCAAGTAATCCTCGTAGCCACACTATTTCACATGTGGTTTTAGCCATGGCACGATATTCTGCCTCTGCCGAGGATAATGAAACGGTTGGCTATTTCTTCGTCTTCCACGAAAGTAAGGAATCCCCAACTTAATACGAAAACCAGTTATGGACCTTCTGCTCATTGGGCAAGTTGCATAGTCTGCATCACAATATGCAGTCATCCTCATGTCACATTTCCTAGAAAGGAAAATGCTAAGTCCAGGACATTTCTTCAAGTATTTTACCACCTTCAGTGCAGCATTCATATGAGATTCCTTGGGTTGGTGCATAAATTGACTGAGCGTCTGCACAGCATAACTTATGTCTGGCCTGGTCATAGTCAAATATATAAGCTTCCCAACAAGTTTCTAATACCCCAATGGATCCCTGAGAATGGGATCATTTTGTTGAGATAGTCCAGCATCATAATCCGCTGTAGTGAGTTTGGTATTTTGCTCTATTGGTATCATTGCTGGCTTACATCCCAATAAACCTGCTTCTGAAATAATTTCTAGGGCAAATTTCCTTTGGAGGGAGATACCTTGGTCGACCGCACAATTTCAATTCCAAGAAAATACTTTGGAGGACCTAGGTCTTTAATATGGAAGGTGGAATGTAGATATTCCTTGAAACCTTTGATAGCTACTTCGTCGTTACCCATAATAAGTATATCATCTACGTATATCATCAAGTAAATAGATGACGTACCTTGAGTCCATGTAAATACCGCATAATCGAATCTGGACTATTGAAAACCTGCAGCTATCAGAGACTCAACAAATTTCAAGTACTACTGTCTAGAAGCTTGCTTGAGTCTATACAAGGATTTGCGGAGACGACATACTTTATTCTCCCATTGTCTCTGTAAACCTTGTGGTACTTCCATATAGATCTCCTCGTCTAGATCCCCATGCAAGAAAGCATTATGAACATCCATTTGATGTAATGACCAATCCTGGAAGGCTGCTACTTTGAAAGAAAGGAGTGGACAGTTACATCTTTGGCTACCGGGGAAAAGGTTTCGTGATAGTCAAAACCTTCCCGCTGTGTGAAGCCCTTTGCCACCAATCGAGCCTTGTACCGTTCGATCGATCCGTCTGCCCGATATTTGATATTATATACCCATTTGCATCCAATGGCTTTGTGATGCGAGGGTATGGTAACAAGATCCCATGTGTAATTATTTATCAAGGCCGTCAATTCTGCTTCCATGGCTTTCTGCCATCGCAGATCACTTCTTGCTTCATCAAAACTGGTCGGCTCTTGCTCTTCGGAGATGCGAGTGATACAACATCTATGTTTGGGAGATAACTTATCGAAGGAAACATAAGAGGAAATGGGGAAAGGAATACCTGGTGAATTCCTGACACCACATATATAGTCTTTTGTCCAAGTTGGTGGACGCGTGGCTCAGCCGGAACGCCGCGGTTGTCCATCTTCTGGAGGAATTGGAGTAGCTGGATCTTCCGTGGGAGGTGAATGGGAAGAAGACACATCATTTGGGCTTTCATCTGCAGCTTCCATTAAGGGTGTCAAGTTGGTATTTGATGGAGAAGAATTCCTTGTATCGACCGATGAGGGAAGTAAGACATATGTGGGATCTCCGACTAGTTCCTCGGTATAAGACATATGAGAGTTTTCAGTGCGATCTGTGCTTGACTTCTGAGAAGCAAATGGAAAGATATTTTCCTGGAATAAGACGTCTCTACTGACTGAAAATTCTCCTATGGAAGGATCAAATACCCGGTGTCCCTTTTGTAAGTTGGGATATCCCATGAATATGCAACTTCAAGCTCGAGGACCCATCTTATCCCTAGGTCCAACAATTGTAGCATAGCATAAACAACCAAATATTTTTCAGGTGATCCAAGTCTGGTTTATTCCCAAAAAGCAACTCGAAAGGAGTTCGTCCACCTAGTATTTTAGACGGCATACGATTTATCAAATAGGCTGCAGTTAATACACAATCTCCCTAAAAATTGTCTAGAATAGAGGCTTGAAATTTCAAAGTCCTTGCAACTTCCAACAGGTGACGATGCTTCCTTTCCACCACTCCATCTTGTTGTCGTGTATATACACATGAAATCTCATGTAATATCCCTAGTGAAGAAAATAGAGTAGCACATTCATGATTGAAAAATTCCTTTCCATTATATGTCCTTATTTTTTGGACCATTTTCCCGAACTGAGTCTTTGACAGGGAAAGGAAATTTCTCAATTGGGACAAAACTTGACCCTTAGATTGCATAAGAAAAATCCACGTAGCTCTGGAGTGATCATCCACAATAGTAAGGAAAAAACGAGACCCATCATGATTCGGTGTATGGTATGGACCCCAGACATCAATATGCAGCAGGGAAAAAATGTTTTTTGTGCGACTTTTGCTCAAGGGAAAAGGACTACGCGACTGCCTTGCAAGCGGGCAAATATGACACTGAGGATAAGGGAAAGAAGAACTATGCCCCAATCTGGAATGCAAAAGGAATTTTCTATCATTGGTAGTCAAATTACACAATGATTTATTACAAGAAAAATTATGAAGGTGTGTGGGCAAGCTTTTCCAAAAAAATAATCCTTCAGAGAGATTACCCTAGCCCATCAGTTTCCCAATTGAAATGGCCTGAAATAAATAGGTATTAGCATTGAAAAGTACTTGACAAGAATTTTCCTCACAGGCTCTAGACACAGAAATGAGATTAAATTGGAAGTTTGGGACATAAAGGACATGGCTTAGAACAATTTGGGAGTTAAGAGTGACTGTTCCTGTTGTAGTAACATGGGTGATGTTCCCATTTGGTAATTGCATAATAATAGGATTTTCTAATTCTTCACGAACAATAGAAAATAATCCTTTATCGCATGCTATATGATCACTGGCTCCCGAATCGATAATCCAGGCATTTCTTGATATGGAATTTATCATGCAACAAGAAATCCCTGTAAAACTGCTCCCCCCTTTTTGAACGTCCAATTTTTGTAGCGCCTGCATCAATTGCTGATATTCCCCATGTGTGATAGGCTAGTCTACTGATCCTGTAATTTGGAAAGCGGAGACGGCTGGTGATATATCTTTTCCCTTTTGTTTTTCTTTTTCTCCAGGTCTGCCGTGTAACTTCCAGCAATTTTGAATTGTGTGATGGGGCCGCTTGCAAAAATCACAAAATGGTTTTCCTCTATTTTTAAAATTCTGCCCATAAGCTTTCGAAAAAATTGGGCCGTTGGATCCCTTAGATCCGGATGCATCTCCGCCGTCCAAATCGATCGGATATCGCGCGCCTTGTGGACCATCGGATCGCTGCCCTCGATCTTGACCGTCCATTGAGGATGCTTTAAAGCCTCACTTCTCAGATGAAAACCCTAGCAACGGGTCATTTTTCTTTTCTAGGGTTTTCTCCCCACTTTGGATTCTTACCGCCAGCGCTAGGGTTTCGCTGACCATCTCCCCCCTCTGGATTCTTGTCGCCGCGCTAGGTTTCACCGGCCTTGTTGTCCGACAAGGAGAGTCTCGGCTTTCTTCTTGCACAGCTAATTGGAAGATCCGGCCGAGAGTGGGTGTTGGCTCCATAGCCAATATCTGCGACCTAAAGGTAAGAAATGATTCGTTAAGGATTAGTAAAAAATGAGTAGCTTTCCCTGTCTCTCATCTCTTTAAACTACCATAGCGTTGTTTCGGGCCCTTGAAGTTTTTCTTCGGTGGCTTCCAGCTCGTTCCAGAGGGCTGACAGCTTGTTGAAGCATGCCGTCATGGACATGTCTCCTTGCTTCAGTTCGCTGAGAGCTTGATGCAGCGAGAAAATCTTCGCCCGATCCAACTTCCCGTACATCTCTCTATTATTGTCCCAAATGTTTTTTGAGTCTTCTGTTGGGGGCAAACCGGCTGTGATTTCTGGGCTTATGCAATTTCCTATCCACGTTCTAACCAACTGGTTACATTTTCTCCATTGCTTTCTCATTTTTTTCATCGGTCAGAATCGAGACAATACCGTCAATAAAGCTTCCTTGTCCTTTGTGACGAGCGCTCACCGAAACTCTCGTGCCCAGCTCGAATAGTTTTTGGGTCCCATGAGATGGTGACTGATGAGTCGCAACTCGGGCCCGTCGGTGGTGGACACATAGAGCACGTCATCGGGTTCCGAGCGACCCATGGCTGCCGCAAAAGGAAAAGGCATAAACCCGGGTGGAACTCCCGGGTAGGGATTCGCTGATTGACCCGGATTGAGTCCGCCCGAAATTCCCGAATTCGAGTCGCCTAACCTGTTAGGGTTTTCACCCGCATTGAAATTCCTAGTTACTTCCGAATGGCCTACCCCATTGGCGGCTGGTGGGCCATCTTGAATCTGGCCTCCCGAAACCGAAACATGTGGGCTTGGCCCATAATACATTGGTATCGGCATCCACTAGTAGGAAGGTCCTAACGTGGGCACCCCTAGGTTGGTTTGCCATGGAAAAAATTGCCCCCTATGGGCTGATCTGTTCGACCTGTGATGAGATGCATAGGATTTTGTGCTTCTGAGGTCGCCATATCCACAGTAAACAAGCTTGATCGTCGGCCATGGTGATAAATCAAGCTCCCCTCTTCTCTTTCCTTCGTTTGTTTTAATATGAAGTCTTCAAGGTGTCGATTCCTATGCCGAAGTGCTAACGCCTTTTGCAGGTTAGCTTGTTTCACTCGACAATAATCAGAAAACCAGAAGAAAAAAGACAAAGTAGAAGAAACGGATCACAGACGTGTGACCTGCTCTAATACCATGAAAGAAGATTTGAAGGAAGAAGTCGAGAGAGAAGAGTTGGGAAAATTTTCTGTATATTCTTGTCTATTAACTCAGTATACACAATCGATATTATAGTACAAGATATGTGTAAAGAAAAGGTAATAAAATAATATACAGATTAGATCCGATATTGAATAATCTTGATCGATATTGAATGATCTTTGATTGATTCAATAATATCAGATTGATTGATCCTCTAGTATCCTGCGTATCTTCCAACGTGATGTGAAATTTTTTATTTTTTTCTATTTCGTTTGTTTTTCTTTTGCTTTTGGTAGCTGAGATGAGGGTTGTTGATTATTTATTCGTTTTGATCTCTCTGTGACCAGCTTAGGAATTTGGAAGAACCCTTCACTGAATTAGAAATCTTACTGATCTATGGACATGATGGCGTCCTCTGGTGTCTAGGTGAAAGTGTCGTGATTGCAATGTTCATCTCTTGGTACAATGAATGTAATTGACCTTAATGGAGCCATACATTTCCATTCAATTCTTGTTTCGTTCTTCGGATTTCTTTTTTATGAAGAGGAATTGAGTATGAGGAGGCAAATACGATCACAAGAAAAATCTTGACAGATAGTTGTGATTGTGAGATTTTTCTTAACATGGATTCAAATCCGGATCTTTTTGCTTGCACAAATTCAGATCATATCTCCCATCTTGCAATCACAAGCTGCACAATTGGCAAGCCGCACGTCTTATTGATTCATCTTCTTTCGTTTGATTGATGATGCCCCAATCCACCAGATTCCTTCTTCTTTGGAGGGTCAATCTTTAATAGAGAAATTAAGGAGGGAACAAAAGCCCCACAATGTGGGGCAAGTGCTTCAAATGATAATACATCTCTAAATCAAATAGCCATGAGTTTAAGATATAGTTAAGGAAGATTGCAATATTTAAGGATAACTTATTCCTTTCTTCGGGACATGTGATTATGTTTATTATAATGAAATTACTCTCTTTTAGTTGAGAAAGATCCATTTATTTATAAATTTCTTAATATGTTTCTTTCAATGCAAAAGATAAAAGTTATGATTTTTTCAGTTTTAAACAAATTAAATTTAAAAACTTTAAATTGGCACACAAAGGACTTTTCAAATATATATTTACTAAATAGTGTTTTCTAAAGTTGCATCTCAAGATACTTTTCAATTACAATTTATCAAATAGTATTTATATTTTACCAAATCCCTTTACGTTAAAGGCATTTATATTTCCTCCAAGCGCATTCCCCGAAAGCCGAATAAAAAAGACCCTATTATGACTTGTTCTCAGAGAGGGGCGTCTGTGCCCCCAATAGGATGTCCTCAAGTGCATACGTTCTGATCTACCGACAGCATTCGATTTTAAGGTCTTCGTCATCGACTTTGTGTCACCAGCCATTTTATGTCTGCTTCCATGTGCCTGTTGTCTCCTTCGAAAACTAAATTGGAAATAAGAATGCATTTTGATCGCAAGAGCTGACGAAAGCCAAAGGAACAAGCAAGATGAATTGACGATTTTCCCTAGCCATCACATAAATAAACAAAAGGACAAAATCAAGGCGATGCGACCTATTTTTTGACAGCTAAACAGTGTACTAAGCGCCGGCCAAGGGAAGTAAGTGATTGTCATTTCTCAATGAGACGATTGTGCGGAGGTTCGTCCAATAGAAGCCAAAGCTGCCTGGCCGGCGAGGTCGTCGATTGTGAGTTTTTAAATAGCCTTGTTGATTAAAAGATAGTGACAGAGCAGCACTCCCACCGCGACATCTTTGTTTGAGCAAATTACCATGTGACAGAAACTTGGGTTTCAACGGAATGACTTTCGTTTGAGACAAAAAGTAGAACTGAACTTGTAAAAAGCTAAGCATTTCTGGTCTTCCGCTATATATTTCCGTTCAGTCCACCATTTATTTAGGCATATATATATATATACCATAAAGGGGTTAGGATTGGAGTACTATATGAGAAAACAAGGAAGTATAAGAGATTAACAGATCTATAAGAACAGAGAACTGTATAAAACTTAAATAAAATCGCGAGAATTAAAAATAATGCAAAGACCAAAGGCAATATATAAAATATAAAGTAAGAGTATGCATAAACAAAAACCAACCATGAAGGTGGTATAGACTTGTATTATATAAAGCTGAAAAGTGAAATTACATGTATTGAAGGATGCAGAAACTAAAGCATCAAGGCATCCACTAGGGCGGTAATCCGCACTCTAGGGAGTATTGATATTTGTATTACAAGAAATGATTAACCAACTATCATGTAAGTTGGTAACCCTGTATAAAACTATGTATGGAAAACTAACTTACTTTGAAACTAGGGGATACAAGGTAAAAGAGCTTGGAGATGAAAGAGATGAGGATGAAGATGGAAGAGATAATGGTTTACAAGTGAGAGAGGGAGGAAGAAGAGAGAGAAATCTAGAAAATTTCGACGTCCCCTTCTTCTATGTCAAGAGGGTGTATTTATAGGAGGTGCTACAGTGAAAGTGCTACAGTGCTGAACAGTATAAAGTGAATAGTGAATAGTGTATGAATAGTGTATGTCTATCATGCTATGGTGTATAGCCTTTGCACCGCTTGTAATAGTGTTGGCATGTGATGTCTTGAGTTTAATCTCTATCTAGGTTGATTCCCTAGCAGTCGTCTTCATTGGTGTTTCCACTATGATGTGACTATAAGGATCTGTCTGTATTATCCTGAGATTTGGAAGATCCAAATTGTGATCCTTCCGCTTCGGAGAGCATTGTTCTGAGGATGTTGCGGTATTCCTCCTTGCTCTGGACTGCAGCCAGTGCTGCACTTGCAATGGATTTTTCTTGTAGAAAAGATGTATTTGATGGGACTGTGGTTATTTGATTTTTCTAGCTATTTAGCCATGTCCTAACCGTAGCTTCAGATCCTTGGTCATGAAATTTGAATCCATCCCACCTTTTTGTTTTGTATTTTCGGACAAGTATTGGTACACCCGATTTATTGGATGTATTGTATTCAAATTCCCATGCTGTTACCCAAGAAATTCTGAATATTATAAAGAAATGCATAAGGCATGGGAACCTTATATCATGAGGTGTTGGTACAAAGTATTCACTGAAAACCGTGTATCTTTATTTGACCGTGGGGTGTAGTATTATGTCCAAAAGACAAAAGAGATCCCACCAGGAGTCAAACCAATTAGGTAGGCTTTGTCTTGAGAAGTTGTCTTTAAAGAATAATAACCAGGTATGTTGGAAATTTGTATTTTGTCTGAAAAAGACATTCCACCAAGCTTGTTGGTAGTCCCAGTATGTATATGAGGAGGAGTATGGTAGGCTTTGGGTAAGTCTGGTTTGGAATTTTCTAGGTGTATGGGCTGAAGCTCCCCAGTGTGAGGGGTGAATGACTTTACTAATGGATATAATGGAATATAGGATATTTCTTGTATTGTTTTTGTCAGCAAAGTGAGCGAACCTTGCCAATTCTGTTTTCACTAGAATTTGCTTATAATAAGCAAGGGTTCTGTTTGTATTGTGAGGTTTGAAAAGCTAATTTTTTGGAAATATGTTTTTTGCAAATTTGATTGGATCTTCATCGAAGAATCCATCTTCTACAGTCAATATTTTTTGAAAAGATGTTTTGAGAAAAAATTTTGATCTTTGAGAATGAGGGGTTGCCTAAGGCCTAATAACCACCTCACTCGAAATTCTTTTGTATTCCGCTTGTTTTTGTGTATCAAGCGGGAATGATTGTTACTTACCTCGATGGCACTAGATGGCTCTTTCTTTACGTCTTTTTGCAAAGACTAGGTAAGTAACAATATTGTTTCTTTTGGTAGCCATGTTGGCTAACTGATTAAAGGCTAGCATGGGTTCGAGATGATATGGGTTCTATTGTCAAAGATGTTTGTTGTAAGAATGTCTAGTTGTTTTCTGCCATTTGGAGCCATGTCTTGACGGATGTTAAGCTTTTGGCTTTGGTAGCGTATTGGAGGGTTCGGCGGTGGCTTTGCCTTTGCCTTTATCTTTGTCTTTTTGGATCTTGGCATATTGGTATCCCAAAAATTCTCTTGTGAGAAAATCAAGCAATGAATTTGAAGAACCATTTATAAATTCAATGTCAAAATCGAATACTAAAAGTATGGCTTGCCATATGGCAAAAATATGTTTTGATGCAATGTTTAAAACGTCTTTTTGTAAAATGTCTTTAGCTGATTTGCAATCAATTCGTAAGAGAAATTTTTGATTTAATAAATCTCCTTGGAATTTTGATATAGACAAAACTATAGCAAGTATTTCTTTTTTGATTGTCGAATAATTTTGTTGAGTGGAATTCCAATGTTTTGATATAAACCGAACAACTTGTTCTTTGTTGTTTTTGACCTGTTTGAGAATGCCACCATATCCTAATTCTGATGTATCCGTTTTAACTATTTTGAAAGTGGAAGGATCAGCTAGGTGTAAGCATGGTATATCTTTCACATGCATTTTTATTTGTTTGACAATGTCAGTATGGACAGAAGTCCAAGGTGGAGGATCCTTTCGTAACCTTTGATGTAAAGGTTTACAAAAGATATTTATATTGGGAAAGAAATCTAAAATATAATTGAGACTATCCAAAAACCTTTGTAATTGAGTTTTGTCTTTAATTTCATCAGGGAATTTATCAGTAAAAGAGATTGATCTTTCTATGGGAGTGATGGTGCTTAAATGAATGTAATGACCTAAGAATCTAATCTTGGTTTTGAAGAGTGCAATTTTAGTAGGAGAGACTACAAGACCGTTTTGTATGATTATTTTTATGAAAGTGGATAAATGTTTGAAATGTTGTTCTATATTGGAAGAGAATACTAGAACATCATTTATATAAACTATGATATACTCTGAATAAAGATTGAAAATCTCGTTCATAATTCTTTGAAATTCCGAATGGGCATTTTTAGACCAAATGACATAACATTCCATTCATATTGGCCAAAAGGAACTGTAAAGGCTGTCTTGTATTTATCTTTTTCACTGACTTGTATTTGCCAAAATCCTGACTTTATGTCAAATTTTGAAAATATTTTTTATCTACAAAGTCTGTTGAGCAAATCTTTTTTATTGGGTATAGGATATCTTATCCACCTAAGGGCTGTATTAAGAGGTTTATAATTAATAACTAACTGGGAACTCCTCTTTCAAGTTCAGCATTTTTATTGACATAAAAAGTAGAACAACTCCATGGTGATTGGCTTTTTCTTATGATTTTTTTTATTCAAGAGATCTTGTATTTCTACTTGACAGAATTTCAAAACTTCTTGATTCATTTGTGTTGGGTGAGCTTTGATAGGTATTTTGTTTTCAGAAAAATCTTATTCAGAAGGTAAATCACGATATGCTTCTTTCTTTCCCAAAATGCATTGGGTAGAGTAGAGCATATAGTCCTTTCTATGTGTTTTTGTAGGGAAGTTATCTTTTCTATGATGTTTGGTTTTATAAGATTTTCTTCTATTCTTTTGAATTCTAAATCTTCTTTTAAGAATTCAAGCTGGTTTTCTTTGTCTTTTATAAGGCAATTTATTTCTGAAATAGAATGTTCTTGTAAAATATTTAGGCTTCTCTTCTGTGGTTTTGTTATGAAGTTGAATGTGATTTTTCTGTTTAAAGCATAGGTTTCAATACCTTCGTTAGTAATTGTAAAAGGTTGGATTAATTGTATGAAAGGTGTTCCAAGAATTACCTGTTGCCTCATATTTTTTACTAAAAGAAAAGATGTTTTGTAAGACATTTGATCTTTTATTATTAAGACTTCTGGTAATTTGTATTGGATATTAAGTTTATCTCCGAGGCTGATTTTAAAGATTCGGAAGTCTTATCAAAGTATATTGTTGCAACAAGGTCTTCTTTGATACAATTGAGATCAGCTCCTGTATCAAAGAGTGTTGTTGTTTCAATAATAAACTCATTATTGATTTTTATCATAATATTTATTATCCATTTTCTAGATGTTATTTATGTTAATAACATAAGAAAGGTCAAGTCCGAGTATCGATGTATTTGTGATTTTGTTTTGGTCTTCTAATTTTGTCTTTCCTTTTATGACAAGAGATTTTATGTCGAAAGTCTCTTGTTTCATTTCTAAATGTGTTGCTTTTAAGGCTTGAATTTCTAATTTTTGTTGTTTTATTTCATTTTGGAGGTCATTTATATTGATGGGTCTGGACTGAGGTTTTTTGT
Organism: Eucalyptus grandis; assembly: GCF_016545825.1. NCBI lineage: Eukaryota > Viridiplantae > Streptophyta > Magnoliopsida > Myrtales > Myrtaceae > Eucalyptus > Eucalyptus grandis. Next base: position 18,837,218 of record NC_052615.1, read on the forward strand.
TTCTATTCAAAATGTCTTTTAAACTGTAGGAAGTATTGGGTTTGGAGGTAATATTCAAGGAAGAGTGTAGTCTATCTAGGTATTCTTTCTTGACTTCTGGGTTAGTGATCTTATCAGCAATGCTAAGGAGAAATTTTTCTTCTTTTGTTAACATGTTTATTTCAGGGACGGGTTTTTCTGGAGAGGCGTCTTCATAATCAGAGTCAGAAGAGGAATCTATTTCATTAATCTGAAGACCTTCTTCCTCAAGAAGTTCATCAGAAGAAGTATCACCATTTTCTATGAAGATGTTGTTTAACTGGTTAAGAGTATTGTCATCAAGAGAGAGTTCATTTAATTTTTTGTTAATCCTACAATATTTTGAAACATGACATTTTCTACCACAAGAATAGCATTTAATGTCTTTAAAAAAATTTCTATCAGTATGAGGTCTATTTTGGTTATTCTGGTGTCTTTGTTTATTCTTATGTGATGGAGGTTTGTTGTGATGTTTCTTCGTTTCTTTTGTAGTAGGACAAGTTCCCTTACATTTTGGTTTTGTTTTTTCATTATAAGAGAGGTCGTATTGAACACAAAAATCTCCTAGACTTCTATTGGTGAGAGATTGTTCTTCCTTGAGTTGTCTTTGTAATTTGATAGTATTACACATTTGTGTTCCTTGTCTATAAACATAAGAGACTATTTCTCCATAAGAAAGAAGATCATAAGGTATTTGGCCATTGTATTCTTCTCTAATTCTATCTCTAACTTAGTCACCTATAATTTGGGGTAAATCTGCTAAGAATTTTTCTTTCCAAAAGGGTTAATTGCAATCAGGTCTAATAAGAACCCTTTGAAGGAAGAGTTCTTTATATTCTCTAAATCTCCCTAAGGATTTGCAACGCATATTGTATAAGAGATCTTGGTTCCTATCTCTAATATGTGAAGGGTCTCCTATGAAGTGTTGTGAAATGGAATAGATAATAGTATTCACCACATCTTGGATGAGATGTCCTTGATCATCATCCATGCGTTGACCAAAGTCGTCGATTTTATACGTAGTTAAAATTTATATTTTTTGTTCATCAGTCAAATAATTATCCCACCAACCATTTAGTTGTCCAGTAAATCCAGCTACTAAAAGATTAGCAACAGCATAATCAGAAACATCTTGCTAAGTTTTGTAGGCATTGGCAAGCATTACCATGTTATTTAAAATATTCATGATATTGCTTTCTGCAACACCATCTATATTCCATTCATAAATGGCGTTAGGAGAGTATTTATTATGTATTTTCTGTGATGATTCTTCATGGGCAATGTCTGGTGGAGTCGCTCTACTATAATAAAGTTTCTGAGGTTGTTTCCAATTGAGTCTATTAATGTAAGTGACTGATTCATTATCAGAATCACCAGAGTGTTTGGTCAAGGTATTGATAGTAGGTTGGTCTGGGGTGTCTTTAATAATTAGTCCTTGGAATTTAAGAGTATTTAATATAGGGGCAGGCTCAAGTTTTGATTTTCCTAAGAGTTTTTTCTTTTGTTCTATTGCTTTGGCAAACTCTGGGCTAAGATTTTTTGGAAATTCAAAAGCTTTAAACATGGGTTTTTTGAAAGTATCAACTTGTGGTGTGATGAGTTGGGTAGGATTCTGGATGGTGGATTTTATTCTATTCAACTGTTTTCTATGGTTGCCAAATGTTGATTGGTGTAATTGTTTTGTTCAATGACTTTGTGAGTATAAAGAGAGTCTCCTTGATCTAGAAGCCTAAAAGAAGTAGCTGTAACCTCGCTTTCTCCATGTTATATTTTTATTCTCATAAGAGGGGGATGATTAGAATCTATGGTTTCACCATTATCAAGTTTCAACTTATAATGATGATCTAAAACAATTATTTCTTTTGGTTCGAGGAATTGTTCTTCGAAACAGTCAAAGAAAAATATATGGACTTCATATTCATATATGTAGTCGTAATATTTTTGTTTGATATCTTTTGCTTTATTAGCAAAGGTTTTGAAGAACCATTCTCTAATTTTTCTGTTGTTTTCAGAATTAAATTCTTTATTAAGGAAAGCCTTGTTTGGTTCAAAATGTTTTTCTAAAACATTAAGCTCGGCATCTATCATTTGCGAATAAGTGGGAGAATGATGAGAAGAGTCTGTATTTTCTAGGACTGGTTCAGGCTAGTTTTGTTGGTAAACTAGCCTAGAAATCCCTGATCTATTAGCTAAACCACTAATTTCCGGTTCAAGAGGTGTCTCATGATTACTTCTACTTGTGGAAGGAGGTAAGGGTGTTGTATCGCGTGTGGGAGTGTCTCTATGCATACTAGGAGGAGGAGTGTCTCTATGCGTACTTGGAGGGATGGTGATTATAGGCAGAAGATTCGGATTAAGATCTATCGACCTTGTATAAGATGTATGAAAAGAAGGACTAGATCTTGAATCAAAAGATCTAGGAAATCTAATGGTCACCCTTCCTTCTGGATGTTGGATGACATTGGTCGAACTAGTATTTTGAACAATTTGTTGAGGAATTTGGTTTTCTAATTCCCATTGTTCTGGTAAAGTGACTTGGTTCCAATTAATGGATCTAAGAATGGTTGTATTTGCTCTAGAAATGTCAGTTTGGAGGAGAAGTGTTTCTCCTCTAGGGCTATGTTTAAAAGCATTTTCTCCAAAGGCGAAGGACATGGCTGTATAATGGATTTTATAGACAAGAGCTAGAGGAATGGATCCATCTGCTACTTTGTAATTATGGGTTTTGATTTGGAGTGTGAGAGCTTTAAGAATATTTTTATCCTTAAAAGAAACTGAGAAATTGGGATAACAATCAAAATGTATTGGTCCTTCGCAGAGACTTGTCTCTACTGTACCAAGGATGGATTCATCATAGTTTAAGAGACGTGAATCTCGTAAAACTAAGAGAATTGACGTATTAGGACCTTCTTTGGTAAGAGGTTTAATTCCTACTTAGACTAGTCCTATATGAATGTAATTGTATTTTTGTTTATGCTTTTGGATGGACTCTTTATTTAAAAGATGTATTTTTTCATAGGAATTAGAAAGATGAACATCTCTTTCTTCAGTGGTTATGACATAGTCTAATTTTTTGAAAAATTTCAATTTTGATTGTTTATAAATTTCCTTAAGCTGTATTTTAGGAATTTCCCAATTTTCTATAGATTCGTTGAAATCTTCTATTCTTACTTCTTCTCTATGTATAAGACTTGGATCTGAGTCCATTTGTGATAGAGAACTAGAGGAAGATGTAAATCTTCTATGTAAGCTCATACTTAAGATCGAAACTATTCATTCTTCAGTTCGTTACAGAACTAAACCAACGGTCTAACAGCCACTCAGGGACTTACGACCTGGACCACTCTGTAGAAACAAGAAGGATGCCAACGAATGGCTCTCGATCTATATGTATGTTCTTACAAAGACTATCTATACCTTCCCACTAGCTCTGATACCACAAAGGGGTTAGCTTGTATTTATGAGTTAGTTACTAATTATAAATCTCTTAATATAGCCCTTAGGTGGATAAGATATCCTATACCCAATAAAAAAAAAATTGTTTAATACAGGTCAGTGAAAAGGATAAATACAAGACAGCCTTTACAATCCCTTTTGGCCAATATGAATGGAATGTTATGCTATTTGGTATATATATTAACGGCAAATCGAGCAAGATAAGATTGATATTCAAAAAATTGACGAACTATATTTCGCGCATTAGATCAAATTAGCCAACTTTAAATAAATTGCAAATCTCAATGAGATAGATTGGCAATTTTTCAAGCGATGCGAGTCGGATTTCGGGCGCGAAAATTGGTCTCATCAATCCCAAATTTCAAAGACAATTTCATGTCGGGAAATCTCAACCTTACATCTAGAAATATTTCTACTAAAAAAAAGTAAAATAAAATAATAAATATAAAATAAAGTAAAGTAAATAAAAAAAGAACTACCTAAATTGATTTTCCCCTTGTTTTTTATTTTTCAAAATAGGGCTTGGCTGCTCATGGTGGGTTGCCAAGGCGGGCTGGTCGCCGGCCGGAGTGAGGGATGGTCGTCGGAGCTCCGGCGAGGGTGGACCGCGGCACGAACGGGCGGAGCAGCTCGGAAAGGGGCGGCAGCTGGCGGATGTAGCAACCGCAGCTGGTCGCGGTCGAGGGGCAGCAACCGGGGACCGTGGACCCATGGAGCAAGGGCGTCGCGGCGGAGCTGCCGCGTTCTGGGCACCGGCGAGGGAGCGTCGCGGGTGTTGCTGGCGCGGAGGTGGCTGCTGTTGCGGCGGTGGTCCCAAGCGAGGGAGCTGCGCAGGGAACCGAATCGACGGAGGGCTGTTGTGGGCGTCGCTCGGCACGGACGGAGGGCTGCAGACGGACGGAACGGGAGGTCGCGGTGGTGCGGTGCGAGGTCGACTCGGGCGAACGGAGGGGCGTCGGGCGCGAGTGCTGCAGCGGCGCCACTGGGAAGCTCCGAGCACTGCGGGCGTCACTCGGAGAGCGGGGGCTGCTGCTGCGTCGATCGAAGGAGGAGGCTAGCGTCGGGGTTGTGCGGCGGGCAGATCTGGGCAGCGGCAGCCAACGCGGGGTAGCGAGACGGAGGCGCGGAAGAGGGGACTCGGGATTTGCGGAGCGCGATGCGGCGTCCGGCGGGGCGGCGGGCGCGGCGCGAACTCGTGGGATCGGGCGAGGTGCGCAGAGCGGATGGGCTCGCGGACGGTGAGCGCAGCGTCGGCGAGGCAACGGCAGATCAGGCAGTGGCGGAGCAGGAGAAACGGCGATGGCCGGCGGACACAAGCAGGGCGGTGACTCTCGGACGACACTACGCGGCGACCGGCACAGCAGACCTCGAGCGGCTAGGGGGGAACGCATGAACGGCAGCTCCTTTTCTTTTCTTTTTTTCTCTTGTTTCTGCGGGTTGTCACGTCTCCTTCACTCTCTTCTCACGAGAAAATATTGAGTACGTCTTATGCTCCAAATGTGTCAAACAAGAAGATGCCGCAGCCGCGACACGTGTCCTTGTGTCGCGCCATTTTGAAAAAAATTTCGGACGGGAGACCGAGGGTTTTTCTTTCTTCGCGCCTCTTTCACCTCTCGCAGATCGTCTCTCTCCCATTCTCCTCTCTCTCCTCTCTCCTGTCTCTCTCCCCTCCGCCTCGCTGGTTGCTTCCATCGCCCCCACGCCGACGCCGCCGACGCTCCTCCGCCTCCCTCTCGCGACGTCCGCTCGCTCTCTCTCTCTCCCCCTCCGCGGTCGTGCCTCTCTTCCAGCGAAACGCGACGCCGACGGACCTCCACCTCCGCCTCCGCTGGTTGCCTCCGTCGCCCTCAACTCCGACGCCGACGCAGCCTCCGCCTCCTCCCAACCCTACTCGACGCCGACGCCCCTCCACCGGTTGCCTCCTTCGCGCCGAAGTCCGTCGCCCCCGACTCCTCCGCCTCCGCCTACGCGCCCGACGCCAACGCGTCGAACCACGGCGGCGAAAATGGAGGAGAGAGAAACAACGAGCTCGACGGCGACGGCGACGGCGACGAAGCAAAGAGACGGAGACGAAGAAGCGAAGCGCACGCTCGGGGTTCCGGACATGGCTCGTCGCGCGCCGGTCGCGTCCGGCTCGCCCTCGTCTACCTCCCCGGAACCTCCGCTGTCCACCCGCCCCGAGGTCGCCACCCCTCTCACCAGCATTCGCCGCCGTAACGCCGCCTCTCTTCGCTCCGTCGATCAATTCCCGATCCCCGATCCCCGCCCCTCCTCCCTTTAAATCTTGGAGGTTCATTTTCTGATACGATTTCTGGTTTTTCTTGTTTGTGTCGTCTGCAGTTGGCAAAGGCTGATTGAAGCAGTAAGCGATGTCTCCCTATGCAGGTTCGGCTCCGTTTGATCTCTGTAGAAAGGAAGCTGCTTGTTTGCTTACTGGTGTGTCGCTGTTCCATGCTTTGATCCCTCCCATCTTCAATTTTCTTCCCCTCCTCGAAATCTCGTTTTTTCAGCATTTTCACTTTGGAAAAATCTGGGTGAGGAAGTAGATTTTTTGGGAGATGATTGATTAGTTTGAACGGAGGAAGCACTTGAGTTATGGTTTTTTGACTGCTTCAACCTTTTTTCCTCCGAGAAATTAGGATGATCTGGTCTATTCTGAATCTGGGTCGCCATTCACGGCAAGCCTGAATGGTGAAACAAACTCCTCTACCTATTTATGTGATAGGACTGAGGATCATTTCTGAGGATCATATCTGATTATAGCTTTCTAAAAAAGGAAACTTTATACTTGCATGCTATCCAGTTTCTCTAAGGGATTAAAGCAACCTGCCATGTATGTGAATCGTTGAAGCAGTGAATGGACCCTGGAGATTATTCGATCGAATGATCATTATTTTTTTTTCTTAATTATAGAGAGGTACTCATATTGCTTTTTCTTGGAATCAGAATTGCTACTGCTTAAGGGCATCTTAACTTCTTTCAGATCCAGGTTATGGTGCTGTTGGTTTCATCATTGATTGTGAACATTCTTATCGTCGCACTGTGCAGCTTATTTAATATAGCTATTTCTTCATTTGTCTAATTCAAGAAAGAGCTCCTCTGTATTCTAGATGATGTTTTAACATATACACCGTGTGGTCTAAGAAAATAAGAAGTTGTTCTGCTTATAATTGTTATCTTGGCAAGTTTCATTGTGCACCTTATTTAGTCCATAGTCCCATATTTATGTTTCATGTGGAGACTGAAGTGAGGTGGAGATTTTGTGCATTCAACAATCTGTTTCTTGTTCCAACAGGAAAGGGGTCAGCCATTGCCAAAGTTTGGTGAATGGGATGTGAATGACCCAGCTTCAGCGGAGGGGTTTACTGTCATCTTTAACAAGGCAAGGTATGAAAAAAAGACGGGTGGCAAGCCCAAATCTCCGTCAAAGGCCAACCCTCAAGTCAAACACTCTGTTGATCCGAGCAAACCTCCAACGGTAAGTTGTTTCTTAGAAGCCTGGGAACAAACTGTTTTATTTATGTAGGATGCATTAATTATTGCAGTCATTTGTTCTACGATAATCTATTAAGGTTCCAGTTATGTAGTAGTTAACCTGTCTAATAATTAAATTTAAACTTTCTTATATGCTATGCTAGTCTTGATGAAAATGTAGAAATGGAAAATAGAACTCTCAAACTTGCAGATAGGGTAAAAGAAATTGATTTGACGGTGTCATAAAAACTAAGCAGGTTGGGCACTACTTGCTCGTTAGTATTTGAATCATTCAAAATGACCATCCGAAAGATGCTATTATCCTTTATAGTGCAAGCAGGAATTGAATTTGAGTTGGACGCAATTGTCTGTGAACAAGTCAGCTGCTGTAGATTTTATTTATTTATTTATTTATTTATTTTGTTTTCATTCTCCCAACCTTTGCTGCTTCGCTCTCTTACTGTGAATTCTTTGTTGCACGCAGAAGAAATGGTTTTGCTGCATTCAGAGCCCAGCAGAATCTTGACTAGGTTCTTTGGCGAGGAGCTTCCAAAAGAGACGCGCGTTGTTAGGCTAAAGCAGCCCCAGAATGTTCACTTGAAGAAGATACAAACAGTTTAGAGCCATTGTTATTATTGCAGGAATAGCTCGTGGTGTAAATGTGGGGTTTGTGGAGATGAGTAAAATAATGACGCGTCATGCTTACTATAATCTATCATCAGTATGCTTCTCTGTCTCTGCCTATCTCTCTCTCTCTCTCTCTCTCTCTCTCTCTCTCTCTCTCTTCCTCTGCTTAGTTCTATTGTTAATTTATTAATTGTCTTCTTTCTGTATTTGTGAATTGGATCTGTCTGTGAAATGTCTACGCCTACTTTCAATCTGGTTTAATTTATTGTTATCCATCGTTGAAGACATTATAGATACGAGCTTGTGACCCTTTCCTCTGTCATCAATCACGCTAACGGATGTTTCTGGTTGGGGGAACAGCGTGAGTCATAGCCATTTGCGTTTGTCATTTCTCTTTATAGGAATTAAGGTGTCAACTCCCTTAGACATGGGAAAGGTCATCTCCACGAATCTTCTGCGTAGGGATTGTTCAAATGGCAATTTCGAATATTGGTAATCCTGATCTCATAAGGAGAAAGGCACAATCTTGCCCTTCTTTGTTTTAGGAAAGGTTAGTCTTATATCAACAATGGAAGTAACAAAAATGTCTCTGATGTCGTGCGTTCCTCAAAGAACATGAGTTTGCAAAATTTCGTGCATGTGAAACGACGATTGCGGTCATGAACCAGCTTTATCTATGGCCTCTTTTTCCATAGATCATTGATGTAGTCGATTAACTCCACACATTCATACATCATTGATGTAGTCCATAAAATTCCACAAATTGGTAGGATCAATCGACGTTCCGCTTTTTCCTCTTCCTTTTTCCCGCGACTGATGTGAATGACATGGCTCTAATATCCCCCCTACTAATGGTGCGGAAGCTACTTCTGTTACACAATCACCGCCAAAGACCTCAAGAATAAGACCAAGGTTCCGATCCCAGTAAATGCAATTCCAAAACTGTGGAGCTATGGCTGTCCTACTTACCAAACAACAAAATAAAACAAAGCTCTCTTCCTCACATCTTTTCCTTCTCTTTGCTTCAATTTGATTTGAGCTTCACTCTAGTTAGGAAGAAGTTGTAATTGCCATGAACTTAACGATGGAACCTAGTAGAATGCCCAATTTTTCTTCATGGCCTGACGCATTCTGTTTTTTCACCTCAAGGTCATCTATCATATGACCTTTTCACAAAGTAAACAGTTTCCTTGTCTACACATGTCTCTATGGATATTTAAAGAAAGAACCGAAGACTGGCGTTGCTAACAAAAATCTCTAATTACTTTAGCGTCATCTGACAGTATCAATGTTAAACTCGAGAGAAACCAAGCTTCCTCTCAAAAGGCGGCGGAGCAGGTAAACTTGGAGAACACTCGCCCAATAAGTGCTGCTGACTCGAAGAAAGCCTTATGGACTGCCCTCCTGCTCATTGCGTCGTTCACTGCGATCACAAATCATCATAGAATGAGTATTCATTTAACCCAATATCTATGTATCGTCTGTTAGTGAACACAATATTTACTTAGCAAGGTCATCCCCATTCCATTTCGTGTGGAGATCAGACACACTTCAAAACATCTAGCAGATAACACAAGTAAACAAAACCCATGACCATTTGAAACCCAGTACACCAAGCACGCATCTTCTTTTTGTTGCCTGCTTTGTTTTCTAAGTCCGCCTTTTCAGCTGCTGCCAAGTTAGGAAGGTTTTACTATTTTCAGGATCATAAACAATATAACCGATTAGTTACGTCAATCAGATGGATAAAAGGAGCTTGTCAAAGGCTCTAGAAATAGCTTTTAACTTGTCTTGTGAGACATCTACTTCTGAAGGTCTTTTAAGAACAGAGGTTGTGAGAACCTTTGAGATTTAGGAGATAACAGGAGTCAAAGCAAGCTATAGTGGTCCACTCAGCATTAAATAGGAAAGTTATTTCCATCAGAGATGAAACAGGGTTGGAATCCACCGCGATAATTAGCAAGAGGACTTGACATAAAATATCTTACCAATTGCTTGACGTTCAGTCTCAGCCTCCAGCCAATGCTGCTCAAACTGAATGTTGTAGAGAGCCTCCTCCAGCTTCCCTATCTGTTCCAACAAGGGGTTGAAATGCTCTGCAGATACATTCACAGCAGATAAAAAAGAGACACGCAGTATATTCTGTAAAGTTCGTCAGTTCAAGAGACAAGAAAACAGAAAAAAGGCAGAGTCCCACCGTCCTCTGCGTGCTGATCATAGAATGTAAAATGGCCAACGTGCACATCAAAGTCGATGGTTTCATGATAAGGAGACTTGTTAGTAAAGCAGAACCGATGAACACCCTTATGGTGAGCCACAAACTCAAATTTCTCACTGATCTTGTCGTGAAAATCTTGAATCTGTTCACCAGAAGGTCCTTTCATCTGATAATTTCAAAAGTTGCAAAGTACATACAGTTATCTAGGTCATTATCATAGGATTAAAGATCAATAAGAGAACTATTGGCAGAATCGAGGGATGTAATAATCAATATATGATATCAATCTTAATCATGTCCCGACAAACATGAAAAACATGAAAAAGGAAAACCAAATATGCATATGCGAGATCTAGTCGAGCCATCTAGGCTGCCAAAGGATAACAAAATTCAATGAAGAATTTCCTTTAGGAAGATAATCAGCATCCTTTACAAAAAGAAATACATGTGAGTACAGTAATTCCTGTAGGTTAACAAGATTTCGTGATACATGGAATCTGTGGAAGGGATCAAAGCATGGAACAGCGACACACCAGTAAGCAAACAAGCAGCTTCCTTTCTACAGAGATCGAACGGAGCCGAACCTGCATAGGGAGACATCGCTTACTACTTCAACCAGCCTTTGCCAACTGCAGGCGGCACAAACAAGAAAAACCAGAAATCGTATCAGAAAATGAACCTCCAAGATTTAAAGGGAGGAGGGGGCGGGGGATCGGGGATCGGGAATCGATCGACGGAGTGAAGAGAGGCGGCGTTACGGCGGCGAATGCTGGTGAGAGGGGTGGCGACCTCGGGCGGGTGGACAGGAGGAGGTTCGTGGGGAGGTAGACGAGGGCGAGCCGGAACGCGACCGACGCGACGAGCCATGTCCAGAACCCCGAGCGCGCGCGCTTTTGCTTCTTCGTCTCCGTCTACTGCTTCGTCGCCGTCGCCAGCGCCGTCGAGCTCGTCGTTTCTCTCTCCTCCATTTTCGCCATCGTGGTTCGACGCGTTGGCGTCGGGCGCGTAGGCGGAGGTGGAGGAGTCGGGGCGACGGACTCCGACGCCGATGGAGGCAACCGGTGGAGGGGCGTCGGCATCAGAGTAGGGTTCAAGGGAGGAGGCGGAGGCTGCGTCGGCGTCAGAGTCGAGGGCGACGGAGGCAACCGGCGGAGGCGGAGGTGGAGGTCCATCGGTGTCGCGTTTCGCTGGAAGAGAAGCACGACTTCGCGGAGGGGGAGAGAGAGAGAGAGCAGAGCGGACGTCGCGAGAGGGAGGCGGAGGAGCGTCGGCGGCGTCGGCGTCGGCTTCGGCGTCGGCGTGGGGGGCGATGGAAGCAACCAACAGAGGCGGAGGGGAGAGAGACAGAGAGGAGAGAGAGGAGAACGGGGAGAGAGGATCTGCAGAGGTGAGAGAGGCGCGAAGAAAGAAAAACCCTCAGTCTCCCGTCTGAAATTTTTCAAAATGGCGCCTGACACAAGGACACGTGTCGCGCTGCGAGTGCCTTCTTGTTTGACACGCTGGAGCATATAACGTACCTAATATTTTCTCCTCTTCTCACGTCTCCCTGCACTGTATACTTTTCACTTTCTGCAGACTTTGGCTTTTCCTCACAAAAAGCTTTGCTTTTTACTTATTCCTTTGTGTCGATTTTCAAGGAACAAGAAAAACCAAGAAAAGCCCCCCTTGAACAAAACCTTCGAACGCTTTGCCAATTTTCTCTCTAAAGAGACTCCCCTCTTGTATGGCCATATGTATCAATATGTGGCCCCTAAAACCCTACGCATTTTTCTTTATATAGGTCATGGATTAGGGTTTTAATTTTTTATAAATTCATATCCACAAAAATTTCTTTTCCGAACGCAATATATGTTTTTTATACAGGTTTGGGCTAATTTGTTTTCTTCTGCTTAGCCCAACTTATCAAATTAAAATTCTGAACCATCAATTTGTACTCATTTATCACCGACCCAATGTAAATGCAAATTAAGAATAAATGCACCTAAAATCATATGTTATACAATTAATTAATTAACTAATATATAAATATATATTTAGGGGTTAAAATTAATCTGTAATTTTTAATGCGATAAATGACTAAATGGGTCACCAAATTTTATGTGTAAACAAAGGTGCATTGACGAAATTGATTATGGAATGAAGAGGGTTGGAAACATACTTTGCAATAAGGAAGTCCTCATTGTACTTGTTGATGTTGATAATAGAGAACAAGTAGAGAAATTAGTTGAAGAGAGAAATTTGCATCCAAGATCTAGAATATTGATTACAACTAGAAATAAGGATATCAATACACCAAACTATCAAATTTTTGGATTATGAAATGAAGGTGATGAATACCAATAATGCGCTTGAGCTTTTCAGCAGGCATGCATTTGATGATGTCTCTCCTCCAAATGATTACAATAATCTTTCAAGGGAAATTGTATTAGCTATAGGGAGACTTCCATTGACTCTAGAAGTAATTGGCTTGTTCCTTTGCTACCAAAAAACGACAAAACAATGGAAAGAGACATTGGACCAGTTGAGAAAAGGACATCCCAAGAATGTTTTTGAAAAGTTAAAGATCAACTATGATGCCAGCAACAACAATTTTTCCTCAATATTGCATGCTTTTTCATTGGTCAGGATAAGATGGATGCAATTTACACGTGGGAAGATTGTGAGTTTTGCCCACATACTAAAGTTGATCACCTCATTAGCTTGTCTTTGGTAAAGATTTTGCAGAACAATAAGTTTTGGATACACGATCAACTCAGAGATCTTGGTAGGAATATTGTTCATATGGAAAATCCAATGAATCCTAGAGAGCATAGTAGAATATGGATTTACAAGGAGGCCCTTGATGCAATAAAGACAAAGGAGGTAAAGCAATTCTAGAGGAACTGGTAGTTTCTAACAATAATACCTCTCCACTGACTTAGGGTTCTCCATCTTCTTCTTGTTTTCTTTTCTTCTTTTCTCTTTATGATAGTTTACCTCTACGAAATAGAAAACTGATATCACTCATATCCCGTTCTTGTATGTAGATAAAAAAGAATGTTCAAGCCCTATATCTTGATATAAATGCACGAGATTTCCATAATGTCATTGTTCAAAGTAAAGAGATTGGTAGGTTTGAACATCTAAGGTTCCTCAAGTTAAGTAAAGGAATCTTTGTTGGCAACTTAGAGAATCATCTTATTAAATTAAGATGGTTGTTTTGGAATTGTCCTCCAAGAAAAAATGAATGGACTAATTTGTACGTAAAGAACGTGGTTGTTCTTGAATACTTAGATGATTTTTACTTAGATGGCTCGAGATCAAAGGACCCATCCGGGTATGTAATACGCTTATCTCTATTCTATTCTATTTGAAAGTAATATCTAATTGTTCATACATTGAATGTTACATTCTTTTTTATAGATGGCAAGAAAATTAAAGGTTCTTTCTCTTACATGTTGTGATAAAATAACCATAACACTAGACTTCTCTAGATCCCCTTATTTAGAGAGGCTTGCTTTCGAAGATTGTTCCAAGTTGCGGATAATTGATGGCTCTATTGGAAAGTTGAAGTGTCTCACTAAATTCAAAATTTTGGATTGGAGAAGTCTTAAATATTTGTCCATAGAAATTGGTGACCAAGTGAATTTGAAGCACTTCTTTATAGAGAATTGTGGAGTGTGAAATTTACCAAATTCCATATGGTAGTTGAAATCGTTACACATGGTGTATTTTGAAAAACTTGAGGGGGCATCAAGTGCACCATTGGAGTTACCTAGAGATATTGGAATACTTCAAAATCTGGAAGTGCTTAAAGTGGACGATCCTTATTTAAAAGGTCAAATTCCTTCTGGATTTGGAAGATTGTCCACTCTAAGAATCCTAAATCTATCGGGTATTGATGTTAGTGAAGTTCCAAAGACCGTTAGCATACTTCCTTGCCTACAAAGATTGGAGCTGAGGCCTTGTGATAAAATTCAAGAGTTGCCTATGCTCCCAATAAGTTGAACACATCTAAAAGTGTTATCCGAATCATTGCGGGTATTCCCGCATCTCTTGAACTTGACTACTTTGGTTTAGTTAGATCTAAATGGAGGAGGAGGAGACAAATTTTGTACAAGTGAGTTTTGGTGGATTGGGAAGTTATCCAAATTAAAAAACCTGAGCTTAAGACTTGACAATGTCCATGCTTCTGCGGAGCTAGCTTCCCTACCTCAACTTAACGAACTTTATTTGTTTGGATTGGACCCGCAAACCTGTCCGCAACTTCCCTTGTCTCTACAAAAGCTTTACCTTATTACTTTCAATTCAACTTTGTCAAACTTGAGAAATTTGTATTTTTTCTGCCTCTACGCGTCGCCAATGCAAGAATTTCGAATTTATGGGTTTCAACTTCCATATCTAAGGCAGTTGCATGTGAGGGATTGTGAAGCCCTTGAGAGCATGAGGCTATCAAGCACGAGGAAGCTAGAAGATGTCGTGGTGGATAGATGTACGTAGCTAGTTGAGATCCAATTTTGTTGGACATCCGAATGATTTGAGCTTTTGTGTATTAGATTTTGTTTGTCCTTGAAAAGGCTAGTTTGTATGGGGGAAGCAGGGCATGATAACAATGAGTCCGCTAATGAGATGATTAGTTGTGAAGGGAGACTAATCCTTTCAACGAGAGCCTTAAAGAAGTTGCAAAGATTCCACCTGTTTGGTAACAATGGGATATTCGAGATTGACGTTGCCGGTAGGTCAGAATTATGGGAAGTCTTCAGTGTTTACCATTGTCCTTCGCTGCGGTCTCCTCGTGGTTTACCAAACTTAAAGAACCTTCGGTCTCTATCATTCAACAGTTACTGGGGCTTACAGGTTGTCGAGGGCCTCGACCAGCTGGGGTGTTTGAACAGTTTAATGGTTAACTTTTGGGAATCTTTGGGAAGGTTGATTGACCTATCAACCACCAAAGTGCCAGATGACCGCCACATACATATCGGCTGCTGCAATTAATTATGTGAGAGAGAATTCGACGGCGCCGTCCAGTCTTTCAAGCATTATAAGGTGAGTGTAGACCATTCTCTCTTTTCTCTCTGGTTTTGACGCGGCCATCCCCAAACATGAATTCAAACTTTTAAGCAGATTTATAATAATTATGGGAAATCGAAAAACAAAAAATTAAATCTGGTCTCATTTATTTTAAAACCCATTCAACGCAGCTTTGTTTTGTCCTGCGCTCGTGTTTTTTCTTCTTCTCTTTTTCTGTTATCTGTTTTCTTTCCTATTTTGTATATTAGAAATTTCTGTGTTTACACAGCTCTTCAGGACAAGGTCAGTTTTTATCACAACTGATCGGAAAAACTTCAATATCTAGGGAAAAAATATAATAGCTCAGAGTCTTTTATTAAAATGCTCTTTCTGTTATATATGGAGTGGATTATTTAATTTAATGTATTGTCAATTTCTTACTTAATACCATTCTTTATGGTGATGAGTTTGGTGATTTGCGATTACAGAGGTCTTTCAAGAACATAGTTTATATGGTCCACCTATCCGTTGATCAAGGGGGTTTATGATAACCAAAATTTCTGTTCCAGAAATAGTTTTTCTGTTCCAGACCTGTTTCTGGAAGAGAAATACGTTTGATAAACCTATTCAGTTTTTCTATTTCTGGAATAGATTTCTATTCCAGAAATAGGTTTGGAAGAGAAATTATATGTTAAAATTTTCTACTTATCTATTTATGGAATGGAAATTAAAAATAAAAATTTTTATCATCGTTCATCAATCGGTCCTTCATTCGTTGTCGTTGACCACCGTTCGTCAGTTGCTCGCCGCCGCCGCCCGCCGGTCGCCGATCGCCGCCGCGCCGCCGCCGGCGATTGTCCGCCGCCCGCCACCACCACCGGTCGCCAGCCGCCGCCCACCTGCTGGGTTGTATCGGCCCGCCGCCGCCGGTTGCCAATCGCCCACCGCCGCCACCAACCGTCGATCGCCACCGCCGCCCTCCAGTCGCCCGCTGGCCGTCCATCCCTACCGATCATCGGTCCACCGCCGTTCGAAAGGAAGAAATTTTGTGTCACTATCAAACGAATTTCTATTTTTAGAGTAGAAATTTTGTGTCGTTATCAAACGGTTATTTTTCTCGTTCCAAACTATTTCTGGAACAGAATGGTTGTCATGCACCCCAAGTGACTTATGTTCCTGACGGAATTGAGTGTTACTTGAATTTGCGTGTGGTAGGGGTCGGCCAAGTAGGATGTACGTTCCAAAAACACCTCAAAGATTTTTCAGTGTGATTAAAGGCCACTTGAAACAGGAACGGGACGAGCAAGTTCGAACAGGAGAGCGACTCCGTATAGGAACAGGAAAGTGACTTCGAAAAGGAACAGGTATTAAAAGCCGATGAGAAGGCTGGGGAGAGTGTCGAGTTCCAGCAGGAACGGGAACGGGAACTGGAAAGCCACTTCAAACAGGAAGTGGAGCAGGAAAGCCACTTCAAACGGCAACAGGAGCCGGAAAGCCACTTCAAACGGGAAAAGGATTTAAAGCTGACGAGAAAGCAGGGGGCATTGTCGTTCCAATGCCTGAGCTTCAACAGTTTTCTGCAATGCATCCTCCCCCGTTTTTTCCCGTTAGATTAAAAGCCAGTTCGAACTGGAATTAAGACAGTGGAGGAGAAGGATGGGGAGCGGGTCGTTCGAATGCCTGCGCCTCAACAGAATGTGATGGTGATTGCAGGTAAAGATGGCAAGCTGGCCGATTATTTGACGGCAGAACCGGAGACGACCCCCTCTGAAAGAAGTCAGAGGAGGCTCGCCATCAAGTCAGAACGAAGTTGGCTGAAAGCAGAGCCAGGCAGTACAGAAACACTTGAAAGCGCAATGGAGGATGATACACTTGCCCATTTGAATGATCAATGCCAATGGTGTCAAGCAAGGCAAACCCAGAAGATGTCACGTTGGCCGGGAACGACTGCCCCTTGTCCGTATTGTTTTTGGGCCTGTTTCTTTTTTCTTCTTCTTCTTCTTCTTGCCTAGAAGGCATTCGTTTCTTTAATTCGTCTTTGCTTTTAATCTCGGGCTTTGACCAATATGCACTTAAGAGGATGTGGTCTTTCTTTAATTTTCAGACAATAGCTTTAGGTTCATAGATGATTCGAAACTACGGAGCTGAATCAAGACGTGTCATTATTTTTTCTATTCCACTTAATTAATATGTGATCACTCATCCTATGAACAGTGGCATGCATCTTTTTATAAATGGTGGTGAAATTGAAAGTTCTTTTACTTCTACATTGTTCTCACACAATCACAACCTGCGATTCCTTTGGATGCTCAACTTTAAAGAGGTTTACTCTCCAACATTAACCCAATTTGAGGAAAATTGACAGCTCTATTGAAAGTTAAAGTGTCTGATCGACTTGAATATTTTATGGTTGCCACCATCTTGAAGATTTGCCTAAATAAATCAGAGGCCTCGTGAATTTTCAGTGCTTGAATTTAGGGTGCTGTTGTTGAGTGAAGAAACTACTAGATTCCATAAGGTAGTTGAAATTGTTATGTAAGTTGCAATTTTTGACCTAGTAATTCGAATCAAATTTATCTCCACACATTGCATGGCAATTGCCTAGTGCAATGGAAGTGGCTGAAGTCAGGACTCGAAATTTGAAAGGTCAACTTCCATCCAGAATCGGAAGTTTGCCTTTTCTGAGAATCAAATGCTTGTCGTACCCTTGCATTAGTGAAGTTCCAGAGAAGGTTCGTATGCTTCTTTGCCTGCAAACACTTGACATAACATAATGCGATGAAACTCAAGAACAGCCGACGCTGCCTGCAAGCTACAAGTGTTGGACCTATCTGATGGTTCTAGTAGGAAACAAGGAAGCAAAATTCACTGGTGAATTAGGGTGGACTAGGAGGTTATCCAGACTGATGGGCTTGAAACTTCTCAATGTCCTTGCTCTCGCTGAGTCGGTTTCCTTTCCTCAGTTAAAGGAACTTCATTTGTCTAGGTTGGACCTGCAAACACTCGCGCAACTTCCACCATTTTTGTTATATTCAAGTCTTGATAACTTCAATGCAACTGTGTCACTCTCATCCAAATTAGAAAATTTTGTCAAGAATAGAGCTCTCCCGGTCTAAATAAGCTTAAAAAGTTTCTGCTTAGGGGTTGCCCAAGATACTCAAATTCAAGTACTGGGTACATTGGAAAAGGGGAAGGGTCGGACGTCTAGGATTATTGTTAGGCGGAAAGTGTTCGTGGTTTATCAAACTTAAAGGAGCTCTGTTAAAGCTCATAAAAACAACAATCAAAACAGAAAAATTTTTGTTGTTTGAGAGAGAAAGAAGATAAAGAAAAAACAGAGCATAGCACTTCATACGTCTTGTGCGAAGGAAAAGAACTGTAGAGTACAACAACTAAATACAAAGTAGAAACTACTCACGTACGTGTAACACATAACTGCACACAAACGTGCTATTAACTTCCTAGAAAATAGCAAAAACACTAAATGCATAATTAAATGAACTTGGCTGTTTTTTAATAAAAAAAAAATACAGAGGAAAACAGAGGAAAATATGACAGAAAACAGCAGCTGAACAATTCCAACAAGCTCAAGTATTTATACATTCGTGATTGTAATGGGCTGCAGGTTGTCGAGGACCTTGATGAGCTAGAGTTTTTGAATCAGTTAACCATTCATCGCTGCGGATAAGTAAAAACGTAGATCGATGTATCACGAACAGAATTTCCTAAGGATAGCAACATAGATATCTTCGACTGCTGGAAATTAGCCGAGGCTACAATTCGATGTCTCCATCCAGTCTTGCGAGCATTATAAGGTGAGTTGAACCTTCTCCTTTCTTTCTTTGTTTTTTCTTCTCACCTTTTTTCTTGATGGATAGCAACGATCGCCTAATTCTGTCCCAGTTTGCTTACTCCCGTCTCTATATCACTTATACATAGCAAACATTTGATGTGCTAAAATATGATCTGGTGTTGCCTTTCTACATAGTTTATATGAGGCTTATGTACACGTAGAGTCTATCTCCATCTAATAACTTATTCTAATATAGATAACTGGAAAGAGAGATTTGGTGACTTATGGAATCTAAATGAAATGATTCAGAAGGCCATAGACAATAGTGAACTCAACTTTTGAACACGGACAGATCAGTTGTTCGGAACCCCGGTCCAGTGTGAGGTGGGGGGCATCTTGCGTGATCTCCTCAGCTGTTGGGCTTCGGGCTTTTACGGGTTTTGGGGAACCATGGCGACCCCGATTGTGGAATTGTGCTCTCTTAGAGAGGGTCTGAGACTTGCTCTGCAATGTCATATATTCACAATGAACTTGATGCAAGAAATCCTTCGTGACAGGTTTCTTAATAAAACAACTTGTAAAATTAGAATCCGGAACCGCTCTTTTTGGAATGAAGGACTAACTTCAGGAGCTTTACCCAATACCAGACGGAGCGCAGATTTTGAGAGGCAAATTGCTGTGCTGATTTCATGGCAAAGAAGGGCCGCTTGTAATAGGATAATCTTAAGATCTTAGGGGAACCTCCTTTACACATTTTGAAGCTACTGGAGTTTGACTGTAGGTGCTGTTGTGTCCACGGAGACGTTACAATTTGCGTAGTAGCTTAGTTTCTGCATTTTACGACCACTGGATTCTCATCCGCTGGTGGAGAATGAGGAAAAGAAGAAGAGAATGATAAAGATCATCTTGTTTTGCCTGAAACAGAGATGGGAAAAATAGAGTAGAAAAGAAAATCAATGCTGAAATTCGCATTAAGGAAAGGAGAGAGGCCTTATTCCCAATTTTATCTCCCCTTTTCTCCCCTCAAATTTAGGCAAAGAAGGTCACTTGGTAACATATCCAACTCCCTGATTAGTCAGAATCATGAAATGTCACATCAAGACATTCTACAAAATCCAAGACATCACAGCTCGACCGACATCCTTAAGAAACTCGCCTGCAGCTGCATACTCTTCCAACGCCTTCTTGACGACACCATCCCTCAGAAGCTGTGGAAAAAACAGCCAAGATGCAGTCACCATCACGAATGTGACCGTCATCAGACCCATCAAGACTCTCGGCAACCGCCACTTCGCACCATGCTTCCTTTTCACCACCACCTCGATAACCAAACACGCCCCCCGGAGCATTCTAAGATCCTTATTAATCTAAATTTCTTCTTCCTATTTGCAAAGACTAAGCAAACAAATCTATAGAACGAAGGAAAATACTGAAATTCAAAGACATAGGAATCATGCTACAGCTACTAAAACTTTACCGAAGAGAAATCCACCAACGCTTCTTCAAGGCTCTTCACGAACCGCTTCCAAATTCAATTTGGTATTGGAATCGAAAATACACCTGATGGCAAAAAAGGTATCCTTGTAAATAAGAAACGTCTTTCCCATCTCAAGAAGAATCATGCTCTGTCTTACTTTTATTTAATTTTAGGATACGTTTTGATGATGACTATAAACATGTTGCCTTTGATTTTTTTCTTTGATTTCCGTAAGTTAAATTAATGCAAATGAGGATTCTGGTGCTATGGAGGACATCACTCTAGTGATGTCTTTGCTAGTGTTCCTGAATAGAAGCACTATCAACTTAATATTTAGATCGCTCTGCCCTTCGGGGAACAACCCTAAGTAAAACTCTAGTGCCTTTAGTACTAATACTCAAAACTTGATAATATAGATATTTCACTACAATTGAAGTGGGACTTCCACTAGTAATACAAAATGGTATGTGTATAAAGAATGCCGCTGAAACAAGTTAACTTGTATAATGGGTGAAAAAGTCGAATAATTGAGAAAATTCATTTGATTTGTACATTTATTTTGCACAAACAAGATTACATAATTCAATGATTGCTAATCTCCTGTTAGGATCAAGTCAATTCTCCGGTGGCATGAAAAGCACGTTTGAGAGTGATGGACTTGTCAATGTTTTTTGTTAGATTCACATATTTCATGGTTATATGGGATTAGCTAGAAAAATCAAATCTGAAATCCTTCAGAGTCAATTCCATCATTCTCTTCTAAATTTTTGTTTTCTACATGCCTGGTATTTTCTCTTTTAAAGAATTTTACAGGATTGGGAGCGTAAGGCTTTGCATGACAAATCAAATGGCTACATTGCAAATAGAAAGCAAAAAGTATTACGTACTCATTTCGAATATCGTGGACAATTTTCTCCCTTTATGTAAAGGAAATACTCTTTGACTACATTCATAGCCAAGATAAAAGGCGATTCCTATCCTGCGTTTGGTTCATATGAAAGATAGGATAAGGTTGGATATAACTTGGATAAAATTATCTCATATGGGGGTAGAATAAATATGAATATGACTCCTTATATTAATGTTATAAAAGTTATTTTTCATAAATAACAAAATTCTTAAATTAATAACATAGATTGATTGCCAGAATGCTATAACGAGCTTATGTGCTGTTTAAGTTTTATATTATACGATAATAACATATTGATTGCTAGAGGTGGATTATATTGTACATTTATGATTTCTTTAGCAATGAATCATAAGATATTTTTACTATCTCTATTTATGTATAGGATATGAAAATATCCTGTTATTATTACTATCTAAATTTTGGTGACCCATTTAATCAGTCATTAATTGTATAGAAAATTAGACATTAATTTTTAACCCTTAGCAAGATAACTTCTATTAAATTTCACATCATATAGACAATAGGAGCAATTGCATTAGTAGTATTAAAAAAATTTAAAAATTAATTGAAAAAAATTCAAAAGAGAAAAGAAAATGGGAAAAGCGAGGTCGAGCCACCGGGCCAGGGGCAAGCCGACCTGGCCTCTCTTTTCCTTTCCTTTTTATTTCTCTTCGCCTGGGCCAGCCCATTTT
This sequence comes from Eucalyptus grandis, assembly GCF_016545825.1. Classification (NCBI taxonomy): domain Eukaryota; kingdom Viridiplantae; phylum Streptophyta; class Magnoliopsida; order Myrtales; family Myrtaceae; genus Eucalyptus; species Eucalyptus grandis. The sequence continues at coordinate 18,858,872 of NC_052615.1, forward strand.
TCCTTTTCTTTTCGCCTAAGACCGGCCCAGCGTTCTCTTCCTCCCCCTCTCTTTCCCTCATGCTCTCGGCAGAAAAAAGAAGAGCAAGGTACAGGGACAGGGAAGCAGAGCAGAACAGGACGTCCCGGTGTGATCCGTGGATCGGGATCATGCTTGTGTCAGGTCTGAATAAGTTGGTTGCGTTGATTCCGAACATTGCTTGCCGATTTCCTTCGAATCTGGATGCGAGTTCGAGTCCCGTGTGGGTCAATACCTTCTTCTCAATCCATGCTAACTCCATGTTCGATGAAATGCATAAGCCAGATCCATGATTATCATCTCGCGTTATCCATTGTTAGAAAAAGCGAACCTATAATATTTTAGACATTCTTTGTTCTGAACACTGGCCACTTGGCGCATTTGCTTCCTTCCACTCGTCATCGACTTGATTTTTACCATATCCGAGCATTTTACCAAACATCCGTTTTAGCCATTGTGGGCCTTCTATGTGGCTCAATGGAAATGGATGGTGATTCTTGATGAGAAATACGGTCTTTAAATCACTGATACGAATGAGGATTTAGGTGAAAACTCAAACTAGTCACATCTCAACTTTCTCAATTCACATATTGTGCGTATTTGTTCTGCATGGTTTTTGTTTGAAAAAAAAATGTTTGATGGCTCGTAGCGGTGCTCGGAAGAGATGGTTAATGGCATTGTATGTGGATGGTGGTGCGTGGTGGCCGGACGTAGCTTGTGGTTGTGCCCAGGTTATTTTTAACTTGAAGCTTGACTTGTGTTCGTGTGTAAGTTCCGGGAGGTTCTCAGTCTGCTGGGAAAGGAGGCTGTGGACGTTCCTGGGGGGTGACAATGTTGAGACGACTAGAGTGGTGCGTTATGGGCTTAGTATGGGCCGGGTTTATTTCAGTGAAGAGGGCTTGATGCAAAAGGCCCTAATTGAGTCCATGGGGCCAGCTTTGCAAGACAAGTTGCAGCCCACGCCCCTAGTTCCGTAATTAAAACTTTTTAAAAATAGTTTTATAAAAAATTAAAAATTCGAAAATATTAAAATAGTAAAAATCAGAAAATGCTTGGAAATAGGTCTTCATTGAATTTTTAAGTTTTAGCATTAGATGTGACTTGGTTTCACTTGATTAGTATACATGTAACTTAATCCTAATGAAGTATCATTTTGAAAGAAATTGAATATGACTTGGTTTTAGCTCATGGGGGATTATGTCTTGGGCCTATAACATGGCTATGTATATTCTTTGCCTAACTTATATCGGGTTTTCTTTTTCGCATTCACTTTGAAGTCATTTCAATACTTTGGTGTTTACTTACCGCACCATCTTTCAATAAGTTGGTTGTTTATCGCTTTCCAATAATAAGTTAGGATTAGTTTAGACTTTGGTGAAAATGAACTATACAAAAACATTTGCACGATCATTTAGTAACTTTGATGCCTTTAGGACTATAATGGACAATCAAGATTGTGTGACCACTTAAGTAGCGACCTTCCAAGTTGGAGCAACCAAAAGGGTACTAATAGACATTAGCATAATCAAATGCCCAACCCTAAAATCTTTGGTTGCATAGGAATTGTGGTGATAGTCCTGCTTCTTGATTGGTTTTTACTTGACTCTAATAGGCTGGTGGTGACTCCTATAAATGTTTAGGTTGTTAAAAACTTAAAAAATGAAATTCAACGTCACGTGAGGTATGGATTTGGAAGAGCCCACGTCTAATTGAGGACCGTTGGCTCAAATTAGGCAATACCTCTAAACCTATATATTTCTCTTCCCCTTCCAACAAAAAAGGTATGTTGAGGCAACTATATTATTGTAATGCACCAAATAGTGGATAGATTATAGCAAATTTTTTAAATTTCATATAATATCATATTCAGTGCTATCATAGCTAGAAATTGAAATAACCAAACACAGCCTTTCTAATAGATTCATGCAGGTGTAATACTTGGCGCGTTAGCTACAGTATTGCACGGGTTGATATGCACAAAGCTTAGAATCCATCGTTTATGGTTAGGATTACTATATATATATATATATCTTCTTTTTCTTTTCCTTTTTCCATTTTAGATTTTATTGCTAAAATTTCTTTTTGTATTTAGGCTTGGGTATCTTTGAGAGCTTTTATTTCTAATTTTTGCTGATTGATTTCATTACTAAGGTCATTTATATTAACATACCAAGATTGAATTTTCTTATTTCTATTAAGAATATCTTTGAGATTATAAGTCCTATTAGAATTAGTTGGGATTTTCATAGAAGACTAGAGTCTATTTAAATATTATTTTTTGGCTTCTGGATCTAATATATTATCAACTGTATTTAACAAGAATTGTTCTTCTTTTGTTAAAACATTGATTTTAGGTGTTGGCTCATCTTGAGAGGAATTATTTTCTTCAGATTCTAATGAAGCTTTTATTTCATTGATTTGAAGACCCAGTTCTTCAAGAAAGTCCTCTGAAGAAGTGTCGTCATCCGTAGCAGCCATGATGTTATTAAGTTGATAGAGAGTCTCCTCATCTATTGAGAATTCATTTAATATTTTATTTATTCAACAATATTTTCAAATATGTCCTTTTTCCCACAACTGTAACATTTAATGCCTTGTTAATTTTCCTTTTTGGTTTTTGTTTGAGTTTATCTTGTTTATTGGTTTGTGATTTATTTTTGCAATGATTTTTAAGTTTTCTTTTTTCAGGAGGACAATTTCCTTTACATTTTGGTTTTGATGGTGGAGTGTCAGAAGGGTCATATTGAGCACAGAAATCTCATAAATCTTTGTTGCCTAGTGTTGTGACCCGACCCCCTCGGCCTCAAACGGAAAGGGGACAAGGTTGGGTTTAGTGGTACTTGATCAGGAGAGCTCCCTCACGGTTTGCATCTATAAAGGCGTCATCACCTCACCTTTTGGGACGAACCATTTGTGAGTTCCCTTATGCGTGGTTGAGAGCTCTCCCAAGCTTGTACATTGCGTGATAGCGGAAGGTATCTTGATTTGCACCTACATGGGTGACACACCTTGGAAGAAGAGATCGGGTGTAAATATCGAATTTCAGGGTACCTTTACCACCGTAGCCTTCCAATTAGTACTCGCTCCATCCATCACTTCGCCCATTAGGAACCTTCCATAGCAAGTATGCTCCACTATGGTGAACCTCGTCAAGGCCCATACCCCTCACGACAAGTTTATTTTATATTCAATCTAATTGTTTAGACAACCTAATAAAGACGAGAGTCACCACTAGCCCTATTATTGGGGGTTGGCTAGAAAACTCAATCGAGGGTTGGGAGTTATACCTTGATTTTTACATAACTAGATATTTAGATTCGAGGACTTGGGTTACGCTAATATTTCTATTAGTGTCATTTTAGTACATAACACTATGTCATGTTACCTAAGATGTCCATGCATTTCTTTTTACTATTTTGGGATTGAAACATCTAAACTAAGTGATCATGCATAGATTATTGCTTTCGTGTAATTCTATTTCTAAGAAAAAGAAAAGGAATCACACAATTGAATTTAAAAGACAAGATGGTAAGTAAACAACTAAGAAAGCAGTAAATCTAACATGCAATCCTAAAGCTCAAAGGAAATAAAAGGAATGAAAAGAACCCGCAACTCGTCAGGTGTTTGTACAAATGAAGCGACCCAAAACATATATTAGGGATGAATGATACAATATCGTGATCGGATAGGACATCGACCTTTCATCGTCTTCAAATCTTGAGGGATCTCCACCTCCAAGGATCTAATCTAATTATAATCTAATACTAGAACTAGGTACACACAATGAAAAGAAACAATCATTCACGACAAAATAAACAAAAAGCATGAGAAGCAGTCAATAAAATGAAATAAGGGAATCATGTACATGAATTAACAAACAAGGCCTCAGGGTTGGCCTTTGTAATTCATGCATCGGTCCCTCTAGACGTTTACCCAATTCATTTTTATGATTTATAACCATCAATGACCATTTGTAACCATCAGTGACCATTTGTGTTTTCGCATGGCCACTAATGCTTATAAGTTCCTAGGATGTGTTCTAGGTGAATCCCAAGATTTACCCACGGAATTAGGCATCACACCTAACATACATTTAAAATCCATATGCATCAGCAAGAATTAAACATGCAGGTAGGCTCTTGAGCCTTATTTCTCAAAAAGTCAATTAATTAAAGTGAATTGTTGGCACGTCATTTATTTAATTGACAGCCGTCAATCACAACCACAGGCATTTCTAAGGAATATGATGATTTCATGCATGTGTGTGGTTCATGTGATGCTTCAAAAAGTTCGGATATGTTTGAAACATCAAGAAAGGAAAACAAGACCTTTTAGACAAAGGAACGTCTCCGCTATAAAACACATTTAATTGTCAAGGCTAGTTTGGGGCTCATATATCAAGCACTCACAAATGTCACAGATATTTTAAATACATTTTGAACCTTAACAATCTTGACGTCAAATCAAACATTTGAAAGATTTTAAAACATTTTAGACAATGAACATCTTGGTTATAGAACGCATTTAATTGCCAAGGCTAATTTGAGGCTTGCATATCATACACTCACAGACATCACAAGCATTTTAAGTACAGTCCAAATCATGGCGATTCCAATGTCAAATAAAAGGTTTAAAGGATTCGAAACAATTTGTCACGCCCCGATCTTCGGAGACGCGCTTATCCTTCTACTTGGTCGATTTTAAAGTGCGATATCTCAGGACTAAGTATCGCCGACCCTTTCTTTTTATTACGCATGCGGAAACAGTTATGAATCCCTAGACAATAAAACAATGGGATAGAAAAGCCGGCCATATTTTTAAATATTGAAATTTACAACTACACTTTTACTAATAGCACAACTCATAGTATATTTACAATACTATTTACAGCAAACAAGTCTCACACCTATCTATACTAAGACAAGGATCACAAAAGGGATGTGACCTCAATCCACATTCGGGTTATACTCAAGATCTCTCTCTGGATCATCTTCTTCTTTAAAAGTCTTTCTCCTCTTCAGGTTCCTCTTCCGCAGCTTCTCCTCAAGGTCATGAAATGGTTATTCAATAACCAATGAGACCACGTCTTAGCAAGTTCTACCCCCTAAGACTCGATTAGTAAACCAATACACCTTAGGCTGCCTAAGCGCATCACGAGTCAAATGAGTTACCTTGGCCTCAGCTCCTTCCCGCAAGTTAGTATATATATCAAATATACATCATCACATCACATCACCCAATTAGATCGAATAATCGCTCAATCGACCTAGTCGATTACATGTCATCCAAATTATCTCTTGATCGACCCCTTCCATACTTTCTATAAGTCTGATCAACATCCAAGACTACTCAACCTAGGTGATATATAGATAATATGTTATCTTATCTCCAGACGACATATAGAGTTATCGAGCTATCAAATCATACCATACCATCTCAAGATGATCTGTAGGATTATCGAGTCGGTATATCATACCGTATTGTCTCAAGATAATCTGTAGAGTCACCAAGCCGGTAGATCATACCGTCCTGTCTCAAGATGACATATTAAGTCACCGAGCCGGTATACACGCAATTTATCATACCGTACTGTCTCAAGATGCTTCGTAGAGTCATTGAGCCGGTAGATCATACAATTTATCATACCGTACTGTCTCAAGATGCTCCGTAGAGTTATCGAGCCGGTAGATCATACAATTTATCATACAGTACTGTCTCAAGATGCTTCGTAGATTCATCAAGCCGGTAGATCATACCGTCCTGTCTCAAGATGCTCCGTGGAGTCATCGAGCCGGTATACATGCCATTCCAAGCAAACAATCAAATAACCAATTTTATCTTTTCCGATAAAATGTCGTGTGTGGGTACACAATCGACCCTAATCAAAATATAATAATTTCTTCTCTTTTTTTATACATCCTACCATTTTCTGTAGTCCACTAAAACATTTTTGGTATCATTAACTGATGCCTGGTTAATTTCCAATTAAGTTTCCAAAATTATTTAAATTAGGAAATAAATCCTAATTTCACAAATAAATCATTTCCGCACAAAATAAAGCTCAATTAAATAAACGGACTGCACCACGACAATCGGCATAAAATTTCGATCACCGGCCATCCCGGTTGAATTTCCGGAAAAATAAATAAATAAATACTAAAAATCCAATTTAGGCCCATATTGCCGATTGGACGCCGAACGGATTGGGAAAAATCTCAAGATACATTCAATAAATATTAGAAACTCTCTACTTGCTAATGACTAAGTCTAACCACCTAACATGCATCATTAAGTCACTAATTTAATTGTTCTAGACTAATTTAACCACCTAATTGCACTCAATTAAATCTAACCAATTCCTAAGCATAATTAGCAAACTAAGAAAGCATTAGTGAATAAAACTCACTCGATTAAAAAGGGGATCGGGACACCGCGACGGCGACACGACGGCGGCCGAATTCTAAACTTTCGGCGGCGTCGGAGGACACTCAGGCCGGGCTCAAAAGCCTCACAAGCTCGCACAAATTTCTGGGCTTGGACCGAACTTGGGCCTGAGATTGGGCTGACTTGCTTCGCGGGCTTGGGCTTCAAGATTGGGCTGCTGAATTGGGCCTCAAATTACTGGGCTGATCTTGCTTTAAAGAAACTGTTGGGCTGATTTCTTGTGGGCCTGACTTTGTTTGGGCTTCAAATGGCATGGGCTCAATGAAGCTGCTGTTCACTTGGGCTGCGATTTGGACTACAATTAGGCTGAAGACACGGGCTTGAATCAAGCTGGGCCACGACAATTTCGTGTGGGCTGCTGTACGCTTGTCTTCGGATGAGATGGACTCGGATGAGATGACCGATCGAAGAAGTAGCAAAGGCTGTTGTTAGGCCACGAAAATTGAAGACCAACGTTGCTGGAGAAGGCGGTTTCGCTGGCAGCTTACTTCGGCAAGGAAATCCACGGATACGGGGTCAACGACGAGGAAAGCAGCTGGATTCTTGGCCGCGTGGAGTGAAGATCGGTGGGGGAGTGAGAGACGTGCGCAGAGACGAGCAGAGGTGGGAGCTTCGAGCGGTTTGCTGGTCAACAACCGACAGAAGGGGCAGCTTCGGTTGACTTGCTTCGATGAAGCTAGATACGGAGGAGTCAACGTGGCTGAGGGAGCTCGCTTGCTGGTTGACTTGGCAGGAAACAAAGCTTAGTGGAGGATGGGCGTGGGCTGTAGAGAAGCGAAGCGGTGGAGCTGCAGGTGATGGCTTCGGTCAACAGAACATGGAGTCAGTCTCGATGGAAGACTTCGCGCGGATGGAGGAACACGCGGACGCTGTTGCTGCTGGGGAATCTTCGATCGTTGCTGGACACGCACAACCCCGAAAGAAAAAGAAGGGCAGCTGGCGTTGGGCTTCGTGGGCGTGGAGATGCAGAGGAGTCAACTTTACTGGGGTTTTCTTTTCTTTGATTGACCAAGGAAGCTAGGTAATGGGACGTGTGGCAAGAAGGGAGTTCGGTGGAGATGGGATCGCACGAAAATAAAACTACTGGACTGCTCGGTGGAAAGAAATAAAATGATGGTGTTGAGTGCATGAAAAAGGAAAGAAGAAGCAAGTGTGCGAAGGAGGAGGAGTCGTGCACGAAGAGATGAAGACCGGCAGAGCTTGTCCAACAAGCTGGATGAGAGAGAGAAAGGCCAAAAAGTCCAAAATCTTAGCCAATGTCTTAAATGCTTGGTCCCCTTATCTCCTCATACTTAACCCCTTACCCAATAATACTTTCCAACAAATATAAGTCCACTAATTAACTTAATTTGAAGCCAAAATTCCAGCTCTATTTAAAGCTCCGAATTTTCAATTTCTGGACTTCAATATCTTCGACTAATTCTCCGTTCGACGTCCAATTTAGCCAAGGAAAAAGCCCATATGATTTTCTGTAAGTGCCCATCGCCAGAAAGCTCGGCTTGAAAGTAAAAACTCCTTAAAATTCGGCCCGTACGAATTTCCATTAATTTTTCGCGACGTTCGATTCGATTTTCCGCAAAAATCTCAGAATCTCTGAAAAATCTTCTGAGACTGAGTCGACATTTCTAATTTATCTCGTGACACCATAAAACTTTCAATTTTTGAAATCGGGTTCGAATTCATGGTTAATTTCCATTCGACGCGTTTTTAGCGTAACCTAGAGTTCCGGGTAACTTTCTAAAATTTTTAGTGCAAGTGACCCGTGGTCGATTTTCTTTGAGCCACTATGAACCCACTCGACTCATTGACGATTTTCGATTGTCATGAAAATCTCAAGAATTCAAGTACGGACACAAGGTACCAAAACGATAAGAAAATCAGTCTAGTGTTGATCGACGAGAATTTTCCAATTTAGTGGTGTCACCCACGATTAGCCACACATCTCAATCAAATCAACTCTGTATCTGATCTCTAATCGATTTATATCCGTGCCGTAATGATCTCGACAGATGAGCACGGTCAAGAAGCCGATTCTTGGTCGAATTCTCAAGTTTATTTGCCTTAAAATCCTTAATGGTTCCCCAGATAATCTAGTTATCTCTAGAATGATCAGTTCTGAGAACAGCCCTATAGACATGTCAATGAAATGCCCGATTTATTCAGCAGAAAACAGGGTTGAAAATTTGGGATGTCACACAATTGATGTTGCAAGCACGCATGTACCAAATTCATTTTAGTATGCAACATCAACATTTCAAATCAATTTTGAAGAAAATGTGATAAAAAGATCATTTCATTTATTAAAAATTTTTTGAAAATAAAGATCAATGAATTTGGAACGGATTTCATGAAGACGATGAAGCCTAATTCTGCATGCAAGTCATCCTAAAAAATCCTAATAGAAAATCACAACAAAGATTTACAATCGAACATCACATACAAGACAAACATAATCGACAAAATTGAAAAGGACCCATTGATGGTTTGTCCTTAAGAAAATCACACAACATGCATGACATCACAAGGAATAAACTTCGCTAAGAAAGTTTTCTGAAAACGGGCCACAAAAGCATTTATAAATATTCAATGAAGTTCAATGTCGCTTCCGAAATTTCATCAAGCAACAGGGTGACATGCCATTGCAAGTGAAATTTGACCCAGTAGACGAGGTTCGAAAAATGTAAAATTTCACCACAAGGTAGTCTAAAGAGTGGCAACCAAAGTTTTTAGGGTTCAATTCAAGAATCCCTACCGAAAAATCATACAAAAAATAGTAAAAGACTGACTAAATAGGGTAAAACGGGCTTCAGAATTTAACCTAAGTCAAAATTCTAACCTAACTTGGAAAAATTGGGAAAAATAAGGGTCATATGGTAAGAAAATCTCAGAAAATCAGCGGCATTTTAAAGATCTAGATGAGTCATACAACTTCCTAGAAGGGTCTGCATTCAATCAAGATCGAATTGAGGGTCAAAAATTGAGTTTTGTGGAAGCATGCATATCAGCCACTAACAAGACAGAACATGATTTATGATTAAGAGTTCAAAAGATCACCTAAATAATGTATGAATTGCATGAAATTTGCACATGACGAAGAATTGGATGCGATAATGATTTGGGTACTCTAGGTTGGGATGTGAAAGAATCATACAAGTCATTGATACCGTAAAATAACTTAGAACTAAAATGACGTGCTTGACAATTTTCATACCAAATGATATCCCATTACGGCATATCATATATGAACACGAAACTTATAATGCACACTTCAAAAGTTGAGAAGGTATTGATGCATGATTCAGTTTTTAAGCGACCCATATAAGTGTGTTTTAGTGACTTCATGATAAGCCTGTTTTAGTGACTTCATGATAAGCCCTTAAACTATTACAAACATCACAAAACATGCTTGATTTTGATTACCTAGTGACATTCGAAAAATCCAACAAAAATTCTATATGCAGAAAGCGAAACAGCAAACATTTTTTGTTGAGACCTCGAAATCTAATTGGGATCACACAAAACTAGGTGAAAATAGCAAAACAGGTGCGTGTTATGGATGAATTGAGTGCAACAGAACCTACGCATATTGGAACATGCAATTGACATATCAAACAATAATCAAATCACGTGAATCATAAATCATTAGAACGCACACGATATATATTTCAAGTCTATGAAGATAATGAAGCCAAATTGACTCATCTACAAAGTGAATGTCACTCAAATGCAATTCAGATTGGGTGTAGGGTAGAACAACATATGGTCGGTTTTAAGCAATATTAACTAACTGAAAGACCTCCAAAATATCTAGAAAAAATATATGTTATAATCGATGATTTAGAACAAATCTCATGAAGGAAAATTTTCCAGAATCCAATCATAAAAATTAACAAGAAAATAGCAAAATCAAAAATCGGAATAAGAACCAAACTACAAATCGACCTAAACTACTGCAGAATTGATCAAATTATGAGGTGTTTTTTGAGGACCAAATGACCTCCATTTGAGACGTGTAACCTATCAAATTGTAAATCTTGAAATTTATTTTCTAAGCCTAGAAGGCATCGAAGTCAAAAAAGTCATCTAGGACCTCAATCAAGCTATAATAATAAGCTACTCATAGAGGTACGGAAATTACAAATTATCGAAGATCAAGTTCAATCGACAATAAACTCATGAAAAATCTACAACAAACTTCAATAAATCATCAAACAACTTCATTTACATTAGATCTAAGCATTTATTATGGATCTAATCTTGAATCCTACCCCCGGTCGGATACGTCAATCTCATCTCATTGGATTTGAGTTTGAGAATACCAACCTTTTTGCATTCTCTTTGGCTTTAGATGCAATTAGATGAGGTAATTGTAGCTGGTACACGATCAAGACTATGAGGGACAAATCATATCGCTTAGGGGTTCGACCAGTGTAGCTGAACAGCTGATTTAGTGTAAGAACATAATCGGTCTAAGGATGGACTAGCCTTCAAGTTGCTGGTGGGAGGAGAGGTCACCGAAGTTGCTCCACTGACCGATCTGCCAAACCCCGATCGATGGCGGTTAGGGCTCCAAAGTGTAGGAGAAATCGTTCCTATTTGTTTTGAAGTTGACAAAACGTTTCCATCAGTCTAGTCTGAAGATTGGAAGACTCTATCGTCAAAGTCTGAAGACCTCCAGACTCAAGATTTAAAGTCTGCCCTCATTGACAGTTTCTAGACCAATGAAGAAAAAGTATTATCTATTGAAGAAGACTTATCTAGATACGGGTATATCTTTAAGGATTTGATTCGTGTGGTTGAAGAAGATCTCACGGCTAGAAATTGCACCTCGAGATCTATTATTCGTATTGAAATTAATTCGAGTATTTTAGATATGTTGATTGGCGAAGTATATTTGGAAGGTTCTACTTATGGAAACCTAAATCCTAGTTGTATGGGTGAGCAGAATTGGTGGGCTATCATTATATTCTTTAAATAACTCGAGATCTTCCTAATTGATTATGTCCAAGGGGTTGATTGGAAGAACTCTTTTGGAATGTGCTAACGATTATGAAGGCATAGAGGGGTATATAAGGAAGACGCTCTAGTTATTCGAGTGTGTGAAATATAGAGAAATTTCAAAATCTGAAGCTCCTTGTTTTTTGCTATTTCAGTGGATTGAGCTTAAATTTTTACTCAAAAGAGAGATTTGATACTTTGAGGAAGTGTAGCAGAGTCTCTACACAGTGGAATCAAGATTGTGAGACTGTAAAATCTCTTTTGATTCATAATGGAATCCAGTCGGTGGGCTGTCAGTGCAGGAGAGTAGACGTAGGCTTGATCTAAGCCAAACCACTATAAACCGTGTGTTTTGATTCTCTATCCTTAAACTCTTTACTTTAAATCACAGCTCTATATTATTGTTTATAGTTGTTCACGACTTCAGTCTATTATTCTTAGAAGTTAATTTATTTTGATAAGATTTACAAAAACTTCTTTGATCACCTATTCACCCCCTCTAGGTGCTCGTACTAGTCGTTTCAATTGATATCAGAGCCTGTGTACTCTTTAAATTGAAGTGTTTTTACTTCTGAGTTAAAGATCTATAACTAGTATGTTGGCTCCAAGTTTGGTTGAATGCCAAAGCAACACCAGACCTCCTTACTTCAATGGAAATGAATACAGCATATGGAAAAACAAGATGAAGGCATTCCTAAGATTGAAAGATCCTCTGGAATGGGATGTGGTAGAAAAATGAATTATTCATAAGGCTACATCAGTTTCAGAAAGGGGAAAAGAAGTTGCAGACGCTGGCGAGATGACTCAAGAAGAAATAACTAAGAGACAAGCTCTTGATGCAAAAGCAATTTATTCTTAATATCGTGTATTGTCTCCTAATGAGTATATCATAATATCTTCTTGTGAAACAGCCAAAGAAGTCTGTGACATGTTGCACATTACCTATGAAGGAACTGACTGAGTAAAAGAGACAAGGATCAATATTCTACTCGGACCGTATGAAGCCAGGAGAATCTATTATTGACATGTTTAGTCATTTTACAGAAATTGTAAATGGTCTAGAGTGTCAGGGACAACCAATCTTAGGACTCATGAAGGTTAACAAGCTGTTGCGTGGACTCTACAAAGATTGGAATCACGTAAAGACTTCAATAAGGGAAACACAAAGGATCATGCCGCTCTTCGTAGGCGAACTAGTTGGCACACTTCAGTCCTATGAAGTGGAATCAACGATGAAGAAGATTCTAAAGGTAAGAAATCTATTACTTTAAAATCTAATGATGATTCTGATGTTACAGACTCTGAAGAAGATTTAGACGATGAAGAGCTAGCACTTATGATAAGAAGGTTCAGGATACTGAACAAAAAGGGAAGAAGATTCAATTGGAAGAAACAAATCACTCAAAGGTCTCAGAACAAATCAATAGAGGATGATGAATCCAATAAATATGTGATTTACTTTGAATGCAAGAAAAATGGACACATCAGACCTAACTATCCCATGTTGAAGAAAAAGAAAGGAAAAACTGAAAAATATAGGAAGTCTCTCAAGGTAGAGACATGGAGTGATATTGAATGCAAAGAAAGTGATGATGATTATGCAAATATTTGTTTAATGGCAAAATCGAATCGACTCGGACTTTGAGACAGATACGTACTCGCACTCGGACAGTGAAATTGATGTAAACAATTTAAAAATTCCTACTAAAGTCTCGAAATATATTGATGAACTTTGTCTTAGTCTCAAAACTTCTCTTAAAAAGGATTTTTGAGCTAAAAAGGGAGAATTCTACATTGAAGCAATAGGAAATCTCTTGGAAAGAATAGTTTGATAATTTAGACAAAAATTTTGTCATTTTGAAAGAAAATGCAAATTCTTTTTTAAAAGAAAATACATGTTTGAAAAATGACATTTCAAATATTTCAAAAAGGTTTTCAATAGGATCTGAGAAGCTAGAAAAGATTATTTCAATACAAAGACCTTACTTTAACAAATCAGGTTTGGGAATGACTTATGAAACCATTCCTCTAATTGATTTTCCGAAAGTAAAGGAAAGAATCAAACAAAGACCTACAAAAGCCTTTTATAGAAATCATTTTCAAAAAATCTTTGTAAAACCTGTTGGTCGAAGTGCTCTCAAATGTTCTAAGTGTTACAGCTCAGAACACTTTGAGAAAGAATATCCTATGGTTTGGAGACCTGTTAAGAAGGATTGGGCAAATACTGTATATTGCACTAACTCCACTGGACCTAAGAAAATGTGGGCACCAAAGAAAGCTTGAGTTTCTTTTTTAATTGCAGGTTACTATCAAGAAGAAAATTAAATGGTATTTGGATAGTGGCTGTTCAAGACACATGACTGGAGATTCAAGATATTTCACAAAGCTTATTCAAATCAATGAAGGAAAAGTCTCTTTTAGTGGAAATAGCAAATGTAGAATTATTGGATGTAGAACAGTAAAGATTGGAGGTCTCATAATCAATAATGTCTCCTTGGTGGAAGGACTAAACTACAATCTACTCAGCATAAGCCAATTGTGCGACACTAGGTTCAAAATCAATTTTCAGGAAGTGACATGTTCAGGAATCAGTAAAGACCACTCTCAATCTTTTACCGGGCATAGACATGGGAATATTTATCTTCTGGATATAAAACCAGAAAGACCTCAACGCTTGATATCAATATAAGACGAAGAGAATCTCTGGCATCAAAAGTTTGGCCATAACAACATTAAGCAAATTGCCAAAATCTCTTCCAAGAAGCTTGTTTGAGGTCTATCCAACCTGAAATACCAAAAATCTGACTTATGCACACCATGTGTGTTGGGAAAATAGGTTAGAAGTTCTTTTAAGCCAATAAATCAAGTTTCCACTAACCGTGTGCTACAGCTCCTTCATATGGATCTCTTTGGATCAACTAGAACTCAAAGCATTGGAAAGAGATTTTGCCTAGTAATAGTGGATGATTATTCGCGATTTACTTGGGTTTACTTTCTAGCAAGTAAGTTTGAAACCTTCTCTCATTTTTCAAAGTTTCCTAAGAAAGTGTAGAATGTGAAATGTTATGTTATTTCAAGAACACGAACAGACCATGGAGGTAAGTCTGAAAATTAAGACTTTTCCAAATTTTGTGATGAATTTGGTTTTCAGCACGTGTTCTCTTTTCCATACACTTCTGAACAAAATGGAGTTGTGGAAAGGAAGAATAGATCTTTACAAGAGATGGCAAGGCCTCTTTTAATTGAAAGTAATATTTATTCTCGTTTTTGGACTGAAGCAGTTTCTACAACATGTTATATTATTAATAGAGTATTCTTAAGGCCTATTATGGGGAAAACTCCCTATGAGTTATTCAAACGAAAGAAGCCAATTGTTTCTTATTTTCATTTGTTTGGTTGCAAATGTTTTATTTTGAAAAATGCAAATGATCGAATTGGTAAGTTTGAAAAAAAATCAGACGAAGGAATCTTCCTTGGATATTCAACCTCTAGCAAAGCCTACGAAATATTCAACAAGAAGACTCAGTCTGTGGAAGAATCGATGAACGTCAGATTTCAAGACTCTCTGCAAAATCAATCGATTCCGACGCAAACTGAAGAATCTGAACCTGCTCTAGACTCTACAAAGTCTACCTCCCCTGAAGCAGCTTAGACTCTAGAAGAAAAACAACGAACGAATGTTGAAGATTCAACTGAAGATGAAGACCAACAACCTGTCAGAATGACTAGCAACTAGAAGCATAAGTCTAGCCATCCCAGAGAACTCGTTATTGGTGATATTAATGAAGGGATTCATACCAGATCCAAAAGGCAAATAGAGTCTAGCGCGGTGGCACTTATTTATGAAATAGAACTGAAAAGCATAGAAGAAGCTTTAACTAACGAAAGCTGGATTGAAGCAACGCAAGAAGAACTCAGACAGTTCAGCATTAACGATGTTTGGGAATTAACTCATAAACCAAAAGGTAAGTCTATTATTGGAGCTAAATGGGATTTTAGGAACAAGATGGACGGAAAAGGAAAAGTGATAAGAAACAAAGCAAGACTCGTGGCCAAATGATATATGCAAGAAGAAGGAATAGACTATGATGAGACCTACGCTCCTGTAGCAAGGTTAGAAGCAATTAGATTATTGCTTGCTTTTGCTTGTTATAAGAATTTCAGGTTATTTCAAATGGATGCCAAAAGTGCATTCCTAAATGGATTTATTCAAAAAGAAGTCTATGTGGAACAACCTCCCGGATTTGAAGACCTAAGGAAACCAGACTTTGTATTCAGACTGAAAAATGCTCTATATGGATTAAAGCAAGCACCTCGAGCTTGGTACGACAGGTTAAGTAAGTTTTTAATTCAAAATGGCTTTGTTAAAGGAAAAGTAGACACTACCTTGTTTATTGAAAAGGAAGGTAAACACTTTTTACTTGTTCAAATTTATGTTGATGATATTATATTTGGTTCACCTAACGAAAACTTGTGCAAGAAATTTTCTAAATCTATATAGGATGAATTCGAGATGAGCATGATGGGTGAACTATCCTTCTTTCTCGGACTACAAGTAAAACAATTGAAGGAAGGAATTTTCATTCACCAAGAAAAATATGCTAAAGAACTTGTTAAAAAGTTCGGATTGGAGAATTGCAAAAAGACCGATATACCAATGTCAAGTTCTTTGAAGCTAGACAAAGACGAAGGAGGAAAGAAAGTTGACTAGAAGCTGTACAGCAGTATCACTAGTTCACTTCTTTATCTTACTATTTCTAGACCTGGCATTTTGTTTAGTGTTTGCATCTGTGCTAGATTTCAATCTGATCCAAAAGAGTCTCATTTAAGCGCCGCAAAACGCATCATCAAATACATTGCAACTATTTCAAATTTAGGTCTGTGGTATCCCAAAGAAGGAGACTTTACTCTTCTTGGATATTCAGACGTAGATCTAGCAGGTTGCAGAGTTAATTGGAAGAGCACTTCAGGCACTTGTCAATTCCTTAGTAACAAAACAATATCTTGGTTTTCAAGGAAGCAAAGTACTGTAGCTCTTTCAATAGCAGAAGCGAAGTATGTGGCTCTTAGAAGTTGTTCTCAAATCTTATGGATAAAACAACAACTAAGAGACTTTGGAATCGAAGACTCATGCATTGAGATCAAATGTGACAACACCAGCGCAATGAATCTCACAAAGAATCGAATTCTTCATTCAAGAGCAAAGCATATAGAGATTCGGCATCATTTAATAGAAATCATGTTCAAATGGAGAAGTCATGATTCAATTCATTGACTCAAAGAATCAGCTAGCGGACATATTAGAGTCTATTTGCTCCAGACTTAACATCTTATCTCTTATAGTCTGAAAAATCTCAGACTTAGGTTAAAGTCTGAAGATGCTCAAACTTAGAAGATCAAGAATTATGACTATAAGTTATTTCGGTTCTAGCAATTTAACTTTCGGATAAAAACTCAAAAAGATACGATTGCTTATTATGCGCCAATTGATTGATGTTATCTTTCCAAGCTTTTTGAAGTTGTAGCAATTATTCTTTTCAAAAGGAAGTTATCATTTTTGAAATAACAGCTTATCTATTTTCAAAAAGGCAGTTATTCATTTTTGAAAAGACATTTTTATTTTTCCTTTTATGACAATCCGTATACCTCGTTTTGATTGCTTTCTATACTGTTTTTCTTCTTCATTTTTACTCACAAACCCTAGAGCACAAAACTTCACTTTCTTACTTTTTCTCTCTAGTTTAATCCGTAAAGTTTTCATCTTTCTCGTGAATGAGTTCGAAAATTCTCTCAAAGACTGGGACAATGTCTTCCCAAAGAAAATCCTCAAGGATAGCAAGCAGGGGACCACAGCATATGCGTGAGAGTCCTACGCACTTCGATCCGACTGAGGAAGAAGATTCTTCAAGGCAGCAGCAAAGTCAACAACAACATTCTTAACCGTGCCATTCTTCTCGGGCTAGATTACAAGAGCCTCAGCAACAACAGGCAGAGGAAGAAATTATTGAGGATGTCGAACTTGTAAGGACTCTTAAGCCTGCATTTACTTTCAAACTTTACACCGCCCCTAAGGAAGGTGGTTCTCCAATGACCTTTATTGATGAATTTTTGAAATAAAAGGAGTACCAAAATGAAACCGATTTTCTAAGAACAATGGAACATTTGGGAATCGCTCTTGTTGGTTCGATAGAAAGGGCTTTTGCGAATTTCCCAAGTGATCCACGTTTTGGAGGATTTAATCAACTTGAGGGTAAAGATGATGATGAAAAAATGTTCACTCATTTTAAGCCTAGGATGGGTGTTGCTGCGAAAATTTGAGGAAGTAGAACGGATTTGTTTCGTTCTGAGGAACACAAGCGAGTTTATGCTAAATTGTTGAAGCGAGGGGTGATGAACCCAAGGAGTGTGGATTTTGATTTTCTCAATTCATTGAACGTAAAGTTACGGGAGAAGTTTTCTTTACTTCAACTTGAACAATTATGCTCTGAGACAACTGTAGCTTATCCGGTACTTGCAGCATATTTCTATTCCAATCTAAGCTTTTTAGATGCAAATAGATTTTCCTTTAGTGTTCGAGATTAGGATTATGTGGTAGATGTTGATACTTTAGCTGATGTGATTGGAGTGGAGAGAGGGATTTTCCAAACAATCAGCATGTTTGTTGGTCATGCCACTATGGAGCTTGTTCAAGATAGGATTGCAGAAGGCCGGATTTCGTATTTGAGGATGAGTGCCTTTAATGTCTTGCTCCATAAGATTGTGATTAACTGTCTCAGACCCAAATCCACATCAAAGACTAATGTCTCCAATTCTGAAGCAAAGCTGATGTACGCCATCAACATTAGTTATAAGTTCTCTCTGCCTTAAACCATAATGTTTCACATGTATTGGTCAATGGTAAAGGACAAGGGACAACTTCCTTACTCTCCTCTTGTTACTCATCTATTCAAACATCTTAACATTCAACCTCCTAGAATTCTATGTGTTCGAACGAGTGTTCCAATGGTGGTAGGACTGAAGATGGTTGCTAAGATGCGTCTGAAGAAGCTAAACAAGGCTTTAGAGCGATTTAAGGAGAAGACACCTGTCAAGACTTGACAAGACCCTGTGGCTATAAAAAGAAAAGGGAAGGAGCTCATGACAGCTCCATCTAAGAAGAGGAGAGCACTCATCTTGCAGGATGACGAATATGAGGATGACATCACTATCTCAGCTCTTGCCTTAAAGAACTTACAGCATCTTGTTCCTGAGACAAAGACTTGAGAAAAAGACAGAGAGGAGACATAACGGAAAAGTAAAGAGAGGGAAATGATGAGGAAATAAGAAGAAGAAGAAGGAAGAATATAAGAAGAAGAGCGAAGAGAAGAACAAACAGAAGGAGAAAGTCATGGTGATTCTCCATCAGAGGAAGAAGAACAAGATCATCGTGATAATGAAGAAGAGCCAGAGCAAGAAGAATACTTCTCTCCACCTGTAGGCACCAAAACAGGGGGAGCTATTGATAAAATAGGTATTCCTTCACTTGCTTTTACCAGTGATGATGTTAGTCGTTCTCCTGCCGATCCAAAGGATGTGTATGCCTCTCACTTTCTTGAAGAAGGTAATGAGGCTTCATCTCCAAGTTTGGATATTCGTGCTGAAGTTCCATCATCTGGAAACACTCCAGAAACTAATCATACTGAAGCAAGTACTTAAACTGAAAACTTGGCAGACTTTAAAAGATGCTTGAACTTCTTCTGGAAATCAAAGGTCAAATTTATACCTTGGGATGTGAATTTCAGTGCATGCAGAATGCTCATCAAGCCACCTCAGTTTCTTTGCACGATCAAGTTTAAGCCCTTAATCTTCAAGTTTAAGCTACAACAAAGGGTGAGGATTTAGCACAATTGAAGGAGGATCTGAAAACACTGGAGGAGACTATCAAGTCTATGGGAGATTTCTAGCTCGTTTGCATTCCCAAACAATCTTAATTTTATCAAATTTTCTTTATATTCTCTACTTTTTGCTGTTGACAAAAAGGGGGAGAAGTCAATGCAGATTTGACACTCTGATTTTGATTTGGCTTTGATTACTTTTATCTTTTGTTTGGATTGTGATTGGTTTGGACTATGTTGACCTTTTAATGCTTGCGATCTTAAGCTATGTTGATGTTTTTGGTAAAGATAGTTTATTTTACAGTATTAACTTTTTTTTTTTTGGTGGATGCAGAATCGCTACTATCTTTATCCTAATCTACTTATCTTTTATGAGATATCTTTGTTTGCTTAAGTGATATCTTGTAGGTCTAAAGTATCCAAATCTGCAGAAAAGTTTTGTCATCATCAAAAAGGGGGAGATTGTTAGAGAAATCTTTCCTATTTGTTTTGAAGCTGAGAAAACGTTTCCATCAGTCTAGTCTGAAGACTTGAAGACTCTATCGTCAAAGTCTGAAGACCTCCAGACTCAAGGTTTAAAGTCTACCCTCATTGACAGTCTCCAAACCGACGAAGAAAAAGTGTTATTCGTTGAAGAAGACTTATCCAGATACGGGTATATCTTTAAGGATTTGATTCGTGTGGTTGAAGAAGATATCACGGCTGGAGATTGCACCTCGAGATCTATTATTCGTATTGAAATTAATTTGAGTATTTTAGATCTGTTGATTGGCGAAGTATACTTAGAAGGTTCTACTTATGGAAACCTAGATCCTAGTTGTATGGGTGAGCAAGATTGGTGAGCTATCATCATATTCTTTAAATAACTTGAGATCTTCCTAATTGATTATGTCCAACGGGTTGATTGGAAGAACTCCTTTGGAAGGTGCTGACAGTTATGTAGGCATAAAGAAGTATATAAGAAAGACGCTCTAGTTATTTGAGTGTGTGAAAGATAGAGAAATTACAACGTCTGAAGCTCCTTGTTTTTTGCTGTTTCAATTGATTGAGCTTAAATTTGTACTCAAAAGAGAGATTTGATACCTTGAGGAATTGTAGCAGATTCTCTACATTGTGGAATCAAGATCGTGAGACTGTAAAATCTCTTTTGATTCATAGTGGAATCTAGCCGGTGGGCTGTTAGTACGAGAGAGTGGACGTAAGCTTGATCTAAGCCGAACCACTATGAATCTTGTGTTTTGATTATCTATCCCTAAACTCTTTACTTTAAATCGCAGCTCTATATAACTGTTTATAGTTGTTCATGACTTTAGTCTATTATTCTTAGAAGTTAATTTATTTTGATAAGATTTACAAAAACTTCTTTGATCACCTATTCAACCCCCTCTAGATGCTCGTACTAGCCCTTTCACAAAAATCAATGGAGAGGGGCCAGTTCAACCAGATGAACTAGTTGGGGTCCGGACTGTGACGAGTGCTAGTGTTTGACTCAACTACAAAGAAGACGTCGGATGGGAAGGCTTTGGCGGCGATGGCTCCTTTTGCTGCTTTGATGGGAACTAAGAGGCTTGGGGGACTATTAGTAGGTATGAGGGACTGTTGGTAGTGATTGGCACGACAGTGGGGGAGAGAAGTGAGTTCGAGAGATAGGGAGAGAGAGAGGAATTTTAGTTTTAGTGAGAGAATTAATTCTGCAAATGAGGCCCCCTTGAAAATTGGATGAAAAATGGCTTTTATACTCGGTCCTAATAGGCGAATCTTGGCCGTCAGTTCAATCCGACAATCAAAAACGTGATTTAATGGCAAAATTAAATTTTTAAAAGGATAATCATACTTAGGATTTGTCCTATGATCGATTGGATGGATTCAATTTGTAAAAATTGAGACTTAAAACTAGAATTGCACTTAATTAGCGTCGCAAATTTAAGAAATTCAAGGACCATTTTGCAAAATTTTGAAAATGCAAGGGCATGGAAGCAAAATTTGCACAATGATGGTCTTAGAACCGGTTGCTGGAAGTCCATAATCGACCGACAGGAGGCCGAACTAGCCTACATTGTCGGTGGCCAGTTGGTCGGATTAGTTAGGCCAGTTCAGGTAGTTCTTGTGGGTTCAAAATTTATGTAATCTCTCAAGGACCAAATTGAAGAGAAAACTTACCCGATTTGAGGAGAAATGATCCAATTTTGATCCAATTAAACTAATTAAACTTAAAAAAAAGCTAATGAAACTTCGTAAATGCAATCTATGGGCTTTCTATCAATGTAAATGAATGATTATTGTGAAAAGCAATGGACCTAAACCATGGGTACACATAATCTAGCATTATAGGCTAAAACGAGCAATTTTGTAATTCTTTGCTCAAAATTGCAAATTAATTTAAATTGAAATAAATTAATATTGCAATAAACCTATTTGACAAATTACCCATGTTTAGGATAGTCTATCATATTCAAATTGACTTTGAGTTGAAGTCACGAGACTTAGGCAAATCAATGTCTAACATCGAAATTGGACTTTGATTCATGAAATTTGACCTTAATCTTAAATGGGTCAACTTAAATTTCTTCAATTAAAACTCAATTGCTTGGCTTTCTTATATACAAGAGAGTGAAATTCTTCAAAATTGGGAAGCTCACATGTGAATTTCTCAAAGGACATCCCGAATTTGCACTTATCTTAAAAAAATGAGTGGAAAACAATCGTCCATTCGTGATCTATGAAAAATCGATTTTGATCCCCTAATTGTGGCTTAAAATGGCAATTTACCTTTTATCATGACAATTCCCAAAATTGAATGAAAGAGAGAATTAGAAATAGTCCCTAGACAAAATGTTGAAGGAACTACAACTAATTATGAATAAAATGAAAGTAATTTCATTTTTGGTCAATTTAGAACCTTAAATCAAAAATTTTGGAGAACAAAGTTTTTAGTCGAATTTTGTAAGATTTTCAACACAAATATCTAATAGACACTAAAACAAAGTATTCTGAAGATTTTTGATTTTTTTAAAATGTTTTTGTCAAAGGCTTGACTAAAAATCAACCTTTGACTAAATTGACTTTTTCTAAAAGTTGATTTTTGAGTCAGCTCTTTGAATTTTTGAAAAGTTCACTTAGCTAAAGTGAAAGTAAGGCTATTTAACATCTCTTTGGTAAAAAGCCAATTTTTGAATAGGAATTGTTTAAAAGTAACAATGGAAAAGAAAGAGATGAAAAACGATATTTTTTGGTCGAGAAATGAGCTCTATTGTGATCGGAAACCCTAATATGGGTTTTTACATTTTTATGACAAGTCGACTAAAAAATCAAGTGTCAACAGTTGCCTCTTTATGAGTGTGTCACGCCTTGATCCTCGAGCGCATAGCATCCCTCGATCTCTTCGGTCATGGAATTACAACATCCTAGGACGTGTTGCCAACCCATTCATTTTATCTTTTGATTATACGCAAGTGGAAGCAGAACAAATATCTCCCAACCATTAACAAAAATGGGGATAGTAAAAGGCATACATCAGAACACTGTTGAAACCTAAATTTTGGCAACCCATTTAGTTATTTATCGCATTAAAAAATTAGGGACTAATTTTTAACCCTTAAAAAATTAATTAATAAATTGCATAGCATATAATTTTAGGTGCATTTATTTTTAATTTGCATTTATATTGGACCGGCGAAGGATGGGTTCAACTTGATGGTTTAGAACTTTAATTTGCCCACAAAGAGAGCAAATCAACCTAAGCCCGTATTCTCAAGGAGATTTTAGGGATTTATTTTTGCGGGATTTCAAATTTGAGAAAAATCCTCTTGCAATCTTGAATCGTATCAAAAACAAATATTGTGTTCGGAAAAGAAATTTTTGTGGATATTGATTTGGAAAAATTAAAACCCTAATCCGTGGCCTATATGAAGGTTGTTCGTATAGAATTTTGGGGGCTTTTTCTTGGTTTTCTAGGTCAAAGGTTTAAGCACGAAAGAAAAAAGTTTTTCTTTTCCTTTGGTTCTTGTGTTTCTTCATTGGGGTGGGGCTCCAAAAGTCAGAAATACAAGAGAGAGACGGATAGGGAGTTGACGTGAGATAGACAGAAGAGAGAGAAATAATTAAAAGAAGAACAGTGTTCTTCTTCTCTAGCGAATCTGCCGCTTACTTGCTTTACTTCGCTCTCCCTCTGCTGCGACCCAGCCACGACGTCGCATCCCGGCTGCCAGCGACCGTTGCAACCCGCCTACTTGTGATTCCGATCCACCATCTCTACTGCACCGGAGCTGCAACTCAAAGCTGTCGCACACCCCTTGTTGGCTGAGCCACTTCGGCCTCTGTTGCTTTCATTGCTGATGTTGGAAGCCCTGACCCAGTGCTGGACCGCCGCTCTGTTGCCCCGCCGGACGCCATGTTGCCGCCCCACTGCCACGATCCAACATGAGCACCCTTTTGCGACGACCGAGCCAAGCACCGCGCCTGCACTCTCGTGCTTCCGCCTCTGCTTCGATGCACCACCGCTCTACTGCCCCACCGGATGCTGCGTTGCCACCCCACAAGCCTCAGTCACCTCTTAGCTAGGACCCAACTGCAGCTGTCCACCCGCCTGTAGCGCCCTCCAAGCGATGGCACCAGCAGCTTGAGCCGACCTTGCCCGCTGTTGCATCCGCCAGCCGCCGGCTCTCACCAGAGCTCCGATTGATGGCGGTTCTTTGTCCTTAGCAGCCTGCCATCATAGCCACTTGCCCTTGGTGACCCACCACCATAGCAGCCTTTGCTGAACCACGTCGGGCCATGTGGAGCCGCCGTTGATTAAGCTGGATTTTGGAAAATTCAAAATTAGGTAGTTTTTTTATTTTTTGTTTTTTGTTTCTTTATTTGAAATATCCCTTGATGTAAGATTGAGATTTCCCGACATGATGTAGACTCTTAACTTAAGGATTGACAGTCCGATTTTCGCACCCAAAATCCGACTCGCAATTGCTTGGAAAATCGTTAATCCGATCTTATAGTCGAGATTCGATTCGCAGTTTATTTAGAATGGACCAACCCGATCTCATGCGCGAGATATGGTTCATCAATTTTTGGATATCAATCTTATCTTGCTCTGATTTGCCATCGTGTGGTTTGAGTCGATTTTCCAAAAAAATATATTTGAATTAGGATTAGGTTCGTTTTAGAATATTCCTCATTTTAGGGTTATCTTGCATATCTAGAATAGGAGATTTATTTACTTCGAGTCTTTGAAAAACTAAAAATCCAAAAAATGCATTCATTTAGGATGTTATTTTTTTAAATTGCACGTTTAATTATTTGGCAATTTTAATATTGAATTTTATTAAAAAAAACAAAAAAAATTATCATGCATATGTCATGTAGAATTAGGTGTTTTTTGTACGTCATTGCATATTAGGATAAAATAATATATTTAAGTTTAAGTTTAGATAGATTTTTTAGATAAGTTGCATCTTAGGTTAGAAATTGCTAAGTTAAGATAATATCTTAGTTTAAATTAAGATTTGGCCTAACCCAATTCTTCATGTAATTTGGATAGAATCTTAATCTAGCTAGATAATTTTTCCATTTTTCTTAATTTCGAATTTCATGAAAAATACAAAAAAAATTGTCTTAGAGTAAATTCATTTCATTCTCGAGGATAGATTGCATGCCTTTTAAGAGAATAGAAATATCATGTGCACGTCATATAGAATTAGATTCATGAAATGCATGTCATTTAGCTATTGTTGTTAGGTCCATTTAGTTAAAAATTGTCCGTCATTAGAATTAGGTCATTTGGTTATATGGCATTTCATATAGATTAGATTTTATTAAATAAGAGAAAATTCTTTTAAAAAATGATTGAGTAATTGCGTATTAATTAGAAATCATATCTATGATTGTTGATGTGAATTATGATCTAACATTGCAGATGCTTTCGTTGCTATGAGATAAGTCCTGCAATTTATTCACCGCTTTATCTAAGTCTTAAATTGGTGGTTTGCACACCTGCATAATAACTTTATATGTTAGGGAAATAAATTAAAATTAATTGAAACTACTTGCCAAACATCTTTTTTCAAAATAAAAGAGAAAGGTACCAAAAGGGTGTTAGAGAAATTTAATGTAATCAAGTCCCCGAACTCAAAATCTCTGGTTCGTTGGAGTAAAGTAAATCTCCCGTTATTTTACTTGGGTTTCTAATCGACCCACTAAAAATAGATTAGTGGTGCCTCATAATTGAAAAGTCAATGGCATGTTAAGAACTTGAACCTAAGTTGCGAATTTGTATGGACTTGGGAGAGCCCGAGCTAAGTTTAAGCTTAGTAGTCTATTAGCCAAATTCTAGGTGGATCACCCGAAAATTTGGTCGCGACAGCTTGGCGACTCCACTAGGAACTTGAGTTAAAACTCTTAGTGGACTTAGGCCAATTTTCTCTTGCTTTGAAAAATGTTTTTGTTTGGCAGCAAGGATCCTAGGTACGTCCCTAATGTTTAAGGCGTTAAATGTTCTTGCAAGATGGGACGTATAAGGGGAAGTGTTTGCTAACCTTTTTTTTTTTTTTTTTTTTTTGTATGGGGGTGTAGGGATGTATGGTTTACTTTCATTTATGAAGTGTTGCTTGATATAAATTGTCTTGCATGCCCTGCATTTAGCACTACACTATTGCACACACAACTTGCCGTTGGACCTGGGCCGCATAGGATCATCTAGGATGGTATTGAGATGGATACCACTTTGACCGCATACCTGCGGTACGAGTCACCCATCTTAATCCTGAAGTTTTTTTTTTTCTTTTTTTTTTTCGGTGTCAAGAGCACCTCAGTCCGCATGCCCGCGACTCGGGTCAGCTCTTTGACCAAGTCGGAGTCATGATGACCCGATTTAGTCCGCACGCCCGCAGCTAGTCCGATCATCCTTGTGGCTTCACTTGGCTAAGCCTGTTTAGAGTATAAATTGAGCCTCACATCTCATGTGCATGTCTATGTGATCGCCTTTCATTTTTCTTGGTGAAGTAAATCTTCTATCCCTATACCATGCAATTTATTCTGTCATGCTTTTGGTCAGTCCGTGACAATTTAGGTGAATCATTGATTTAACTCCTTTGTCAATTAGAGATGAAATAAGGAATTTGTCATGCAATGAATCATTTAAAAAAAATTGTAGAATTTGTTTTCAATTCATGTCTAGGAAATTTGGTCTTGCTAGGGTGTTTATTTTTCTAGCTCTTTTTTAGGAAATTCCCTTCAGTGTGGACTTTTCGTGACTAAAAGAAAAAAGAAAAAATGGATCATTGTCATGGATTGGCTCTTTATTTACACCTCATGCTTACATATTTTCATTCATTCAAATTGGTGATAACGGATCCCTCACGTTCTCCCATTATTATGCGATCAAGAGCAAAAATGGCCAACCAAACTGAAATGTGTGATTGTATCTCCACTATGGAAGACCAACTCCAATAGTTAATCACCTCTATGCAGCTTATGATAGCTTAGATCCAATCCCTTTGAGTGAATCTGACTGCTACACCCGCTCTCCCCAAGATAGTAGTTTCGAAGCAATCAAGCAAGGCCCAAATGGGTGATGACGACATGCCTGAATTGGAAGATGACCCATTGTTGGTCGCTCCTGAAAAAGCTAAGCCTGACAATGTCCCTAAGACAGAGCAAGATGAACGCTTCGCAAAGCTTGAAGAGAAGGTGAAGCAATTGCAAGAGTCACAGAGTTCACTTTCATTCGACTTGTTAGTGTATGAGAAGGTTAAGGTGCCAAAAAAGTTTAAAATGCCGGAGTTCGAGAAATATGATGGTACTTCCTACCCGAAAGCTCATTTGTAGATTTACCATGTACGCATTGCCAAATATGTCAAGAATGTGCCCCTCATGATCCAATCATGTCATGCAAGTTTGACCGAGCTCGCACTAAGCTAGTAGGTGATGAAGAATGTGAACCTTCTCGACACCTGGAATGAAGTGGTTGACACATTCCTCAAGCAATATAAGTTCAATATGAACATTGCATCTTCCTGAGAAGATCTTGAGAGAATGGAGAAGAAGAGGAGTGAATCTTTTAAGGAGTATGCCGTGAGATGGCAAAATCTAGAAGCTCAAATCACTCCTGAACCTACTAACAAGGAGTTGATGAAGTTTTTTGTCAAGACTCTCCCGTTTGAGTTCCGTAACCGAATGGTCAGCAAATATGTCAAGAACTCGAATAAATTTATTCCCGTGGGAGAACAAATTGAGATGGGGATAAGAGATGGATGGTTTAATGAGCCAACCTCTGCAAGCAAAAGTTTTAACCCAAAGAAAGAAAAGGACCTTGAAGCTGAGATTAATGTGGCTTATTCTCAACCGAATTGTGATACAGCCAATTGCACTCTTGTAATTAAGATTTCTACCGAGCAACAAGGTGGAGGACATCGGTTCTCTGGTCAACAACGAAGTGTTAGGAGACAATTCACACCTCTTCCCGGACCTTTATCCAAAGTCTTGCTTGTTCTTCAAGAAAAGAGATTACTTTCTATTGAGCCAAAGTGACAAAATCCCCAGCATTATCCTGCATATAATCCCTCCAAAGTGTGTGACTATCATATGGGAGATGTTGGTCACTCTATTGATGATTGCTATGTTTTGAAGCATAGGGTCCTAGACCTCTTGAATACAAAGGCGTTCTCTTTCAACATTATTTGGGAAAACCCTCTGCCCAACCATGACGGAGGCACAAATGCTGTAACTAAGTGAAGAAGTTCTTATCTTCACATTTCTCTATGAAGGAGTTTTTTTTTTTTTTTTTTTTATGATTTCTAGGATTTCAAGCTTTTTTTTTAGGATTTTCAGTTTTCTGAAGTTGCAATTATTGCTTTCGTTTCTAGGGTTTGCTTGTTTGCATTTTCAATTCCAATATTATAATTCATTTGATTCTATTCAATGAAATTACAATTTTATTTCCAATTTTGAGGGCATGACGGGTACACCAAACTAACCCAATGACGATATCCAATTATGAAAAGAAAATATCATTCACGGAGAAATCCTGAGGACTAGGCTTCTTCATGCTTTCTCATAAAAAAAAACTTATAAAAAAAAATCATTTTTCAGGCCATTTCCAAAAGCATGCATTATGTTAGCCCTGTTTAATTTTCCAACTCATTTACTTCATATTTCAGAGTATTACTTTTTTGGCCTAATGAGAAAGCATATGAAAAGGCACATCAGACGACAAATTGGGGACACTACAGATTCTAATAGTGAGATGACTAAGATAAAATCTCGATCTGAGCTAAAATGGATGTTCAATTTGAACTTACTTTGATAGTATCCTATTCATGCATGTTCTCTTGTGCAAGGGCAAAAGCAAGAAGGGACTATTTATCAAATCAAAGATCGGATTCTCGATCTTAATCCAAGGAGGTAGTTCCTTTCTGGGGTAATCTCCTGAATGAATGCTTACAATCATGTTTGGAGTGTGGTGAATTGTCTGTTTTGAAATCACAAAAGCTTCTTATGCTTAAATTGTCAGGACTCTTTTGAAAAGAGAGTTTCGATAGTGATTTTACCTATTTAACTTATCAATTTCATGTGGAGATTTGTCAAGATAGACAATGCAATGGAGTGACATCAATGTTTAAGAATGCTAAATGAGACGTATTGGGATGATGAAAGGCAAGCCTTATCCTATGCACAGTCCTCTACTTATACTTTTGTGAGATGAGTGAGGAAAGTTCCATATCTACATGATAAAGAGTTTTCTCGCGAAAGGTACGATGACCAAAATGATGAAGGACAATTTATTTCTCTATCCCAAACACTACATATGATCCATTGCTTAACCC
This sequence comes from Eucalyptus grandis, assembly GCF_016545825.1. Lineage (NCBI taxonomy): Eukaryota > Viridiplantae > Streptophyta > Magnoliopsida > Myrtales > Myrtaceae > Eucalyptus > Eucalyptus grandis. The sequence goes on from NC_052615.1 coordinate 18,888,021, forward strand.
CTTTGAAACTTATACACTTGTGGATATTCTTTTCAAATTACCCCTATCAAGAACCACCCCACATCGGGGCAAGTTGGAGGTAAGACAACATCATGAGATGAGGAAAATGAAAATAATTTTTCTTACTTACACTTGCATCAATCTTCAAGTTGTGCTATTATATTGAATTCATGTGGTAATTTAAATGCCTTAGGATGACGAAGAACATTTCTTTCTTTATCCTACATACTTATATCCTTTGCATAGCCCACTTAAGCCTGCAATTTCATTTCTTTAAACCGAGTTGATGATCATCCCCCACATTGGGGCAAGGCAAAAAGCAATTGTTCAAACAGTATGGCCTGGAGTATTGACAAAAGAGGAAGACCTCCCAAAGGTCCAAATGTTAAAAGCACCATATTTTAATTCAAAATAGAACCAAGGGGCGTGAAAAAGCAGTGTGCTAGGTAAAAGCAAGGCTAATGCCCGTGAAAAAGGAAGTGAAGGAAAAAATGAATGAGAACTAGGGCATGAAAAAGCGGTGTGCTTGATAAAAGCAAGGCTTATGCCCATAGATGGAAAAAGAGAGTCAAGATAAGGACTATCGGTTGAAAAAAAATTGTATCCCCAATGGAGCAATACTCAAAGAACTCAAATGCTGAGTTTTTACAATCAATGAGGTGCATTATGAAGACAATCCCCGATGGTGAAAAAGAAAACTAGTGGCAATGCCAAGATGATCATCAACTCTCAACCTTTACACATATTTTGAGCCTAATGGTCCTTTTGTTTCTCAACCCACGAACCCAACCTATGTTATGTCCTTTGCAAAGTCTCTTCAGAATAGGGCACTTGAATTAACATGGGAGTTCATATGTTTATAAACATCACTCGAAGAAGTGTAAGCAAGATTGTTTTTTTCTCATTTTGCAGGGCTCTTGACTTGTAAACCCAGAGATCATTACATAATTATTCTTTCAATTGCATTGACTCAAAGAGTCCATTTGTTGAGCCATTGACCAAGCCTATATTACAGGCCCTATTAAAGACCTCTCAGATTGGTAATATTGTACCGCTTGCAAGAATATTTGGACCCTTGCCGATATGGTGAGATTGAGTGATTCTCATAAAATAGCCATTCTAAATGAGAGTGAGTGAAAGTCATTTCTAATTGAAAGTCTCTCATTTAGTATTCTTAAGAAATCCATGAAATTGTCTTGAACAACAATTCTCTCCAGTGGAAATTTGGGTGATGCAAATATGGTAAAGTCATTATGCATAAACCTTGATTGAATTGATGAAAACTTCACTAAAATTTCGAAATGTGCATTTTAAAGTAGCTCAAATTGTCTACCTATTTGATGAATGCATACTAGTGTTTTTCTCTAATCGCGTCTAACAGATAATATTTCCTTGAAGATTGAGTAATACTTGACGTTTAAGTTGCTCCTTGAAGCCTTGAGATTCAGCGTGCTTTTGTAGCTCGAAGCCTTTTTCACTAACCCGACATGCTTCCATAACCCGGTGTCCTTTATATTGACCTGGCGTACTTTCGTAGCCTAGAGTCCCTTTTATCGAACCGGCATGCTTCCATAACCCGGATTTCCTTTATATTGACTTGGCGTGCTTCCATAGCCTAGAGCCCTTTTCATTGACTCGCGTGCTTCGTAGCCCAATTTCCCTTTTAATAAACCTAGCGTGCTTCCGTAGCCTAGAGTTCTTGGCGTGCTTCCGTAGCCTGAAGTTCTTGACCTGGCATGCTTTCGTAGCTTAGAGTTCTTTTCATTGACTCGGCATGCTTCGGTAGCTTGATTTCCTTTTTAATAGACCCGGCGTGCTTCCGTAACCCGGAGTTTCTGACCTGGCATGCTTTCGTAGCCCAGAGTCCCTTTTATCGAATCAGCGTGCTTTCGTAGCTCAGATTTCCTGACCTAGTGTGCTTTTGTAGCCCAGAGTCCTTATTTATCGACTTGGCGTGCTTCCATAGCCTAGTGTCCATTTATATTGACCTAGCGTGCTTTCATAGCCCAAAGTCCCTTTTATCAATCCGGTGTACTTTCGTAGCTTGGATTTCTTTTATCGACCTAGCGTGCTTTAGTAACCCAGAGTCATTTTCATCAACATGGCGTGAGTCCCCCTATCAAATCGACATGCTTTTGTAGCCCGAAGTTCCTCTTAATCGACACTAGATTGAGCTGTCCCCCAATGCTTTTTCTCCAGGTTTAGTTTGATTAAGGTGATTGAAGAAAGGTTTAGATCCTCGTTAGATGATCCATATTACATTGCCAGGCAACCGTAGAAAGGTACAGGTCCTATACAATATTTGTTGCTTCAATAGGCAACCGTAGAAAGATACAGGTCTTGGAAAAGCTGTTCCCCATTCAAGCGACAGAAGAAAGGTATAGGTCATGGAAAATGATTTCTTATTCAGGAGACCCTAGAAAGGTACGGGTCCTAGAAAGTGATTTCCTATTTAGGCGATTGTAGAAAGGTACGGGTCTTGGAAAGTGAATCCCCATTTAGGTGACCGTAGAATGGTATGGGTCCTAGACAATATTCATTGCTCTAACAGGCGACCGTAGAAAGGTACGAGTCCTAGAAAAGCAATTTTTTTTGTCAAGGCAACCGAAGAAAGGTTCGGGTCCTAGACAACCAAATACTGCCATACTGGGCGACTATAGAAATGTACAAGTTCTAGGAAAGCAGTTTTCTTACAAAGTCTTGTTGCTATTCTGGGCGACCGTAGAAAGGTACGGGTCTTGAACATGTAACACCAACTATCTTGAATTACTCTATCCTCCTTAAAGGTAAGATATTCCAATTAGGTTCCTTTTCCGTTTGCATTAGCATTTCCATACAAATTGCATTCCAAAATCTTGACATCTCAGTCTAGATCTGGATGTCTTAATTATTTTCATCTAAACATTTCACTCCGGATGTGAATGTTTTTCGATCTTTCTCGTTATACCTTAGTCTAGATCTAGGTATTTCGAGTTCAAAAATCTTGATATCTCAGTCTGGATGTATATGTCTTAATTCTTTTCATTTAAATATTTCACTCTGGATGGGAATGTTTTTTGATCTTTCTCGTTATACCTTAATCTAGGAATTTCGAGTTCAAAAATCTTGACATCTCAGTCTCGATCTGGATGTTTTAATTCTTGAACATTTCATTCTGGATATAAATGTTTTTCAATCTTCTCGTTATACCTTAGTCTGAATCTAGATATTTTGAGTTCCCAAAATCTTGACATTTCAGTCTGGATTTGAATGTCTTAAATCTTTTCGCTAAACATTTCATTCGGATATGAATGTTTTTTGATCTTTTTCGTCATACCTAAGTTTGAATCTAGATATTTCAATAAACATTAGAATCTTCAAGAAACCTGAATGAAGGCCGGGTACTTGTAGAGTAAATGAATATTTATCATGTACCTCAAGATGCTCTACCGCACCGATCGTAAGTAACTACAGGTATCTCTCTCTGTTTGCGTCATGCATTTGCATTATCATTTTCTTGCATCATATAAATTGCATTTTAAAATTGGATTCATTTTCCAAAAAGAAAAAATCATTTGGCGCATGTGCATGATCAAAATTTAGGTCTCAATTTGTCTATAAAGGCAACCTCTACGAGCTCACCTTCAAAGAGGGGTAGCTGTTGACACCTAAATTTTGGCAATCCATTTAGTTATTCATCGCACTAAAAAATTAGGGATTAATTTTTAACCCCTAAAAAAATAATTAATTAATTGCATAGCATATAATTTTAGGTGCATTTTTTTTTTCTTTTAAATTTGCATTTGCATTGGACCGGCGACGGATGGGTTCAACTTGATGGTTTGGAACTTTAATTTGATGAGTTGGGCTAAGCCCACAAAGAGAGCAAATCGGCTCAAGCCCGTATCCTTGAGGAGATTTTAGGGATTCATCTTTGCGAGTTTTCAAATTTGAGAAAAATCCTTTTGCAATTCTGAATCTTATAAAAAAAAATATTGCGTTCAGAAAAGAAATCTTCATGGATATTGATTTGGAAAAATTAAAACCTAATTCGTGACTTATAAGAAGGTCGTTCACGTAGGGTTTTGGGGACTTTTTCTTGGTTTTCTAGGTCAAAGGTTTAAGCACGAAAGAAAAAAGTTTTTCTTTTCCTTTGGTTCTTTTGTTTCTTCGTTGGGGGTGGGGCTCCAAAAGTCAGAAATACAGCAGAGAGAGGGACAAGGAGTAGACATGAGATAGATAGGAAGAGAGAGAAAGAATTAAAAAAGAAGAACAATGTTCCTCTTCTCCAACAGATCTGCCGCCTGCTTGCTCTGCTTCTGCTCTTCCTCTGCTGCGACCAAGCCACAACGTCGCATCCCGTCCATCTGTGTCGCCCGAGTCTGGCCACCAGCCACCACCACGACCGCCTGCTTGCGATTTCGATCCACCATCTTTGCTACATTAGAGTTGCAACTCGAAGCCGTTGAACACCCCTTGCTGCCTAAGCAACTCCAGCCTCTGCTGCTTTCGTCACTGACGTTGGTAGTCATGACCTAGGGCTACACTGCCGCTCTATTGCCCCGCTGGATGTTGCGTTGCTACCCCGCCGCCTCAATGTAGCATGTGCACCCTTCTGTGGCGCCTGAGCGAAGCACCGCAATTGCACTCGCGCACTTCCGCCTCTGCTCTGACGCATCGCTGCTCTGTTGCCTCACTAGACGCCGCGTTGCCACCTTGCCAGCCTCAGTCACCTCTTAGCCACGACCCAGCTGCAGCCGTCCACCCACCTACAGCGCCTCCAAGCAAGGGCACTAGCCACTCGAGTCGGCCTTGCCGTTGTTGCATCTCGCTAGCCGCCGGCTCTCACTGGAGCTCGATTGATGGCGTTCTTCGTCCTCGGTGGCCTGCCATCACAGCCACTTGCCCTTGGCAACCCACCACCATAGCAGCCTTTGCTGAACCATGCCAGGCCACATGGAGCCGCCATTGATTAAGCCAAATTTTGGACAATTCAAAATTTGGTAGTTTTTATTATTTTTATTATTTGTATTATTTGTTTCTTTACTTGAAATATTCCTGGATGTAAGATTGAGATTTCTCGACATGAAGTAGACTCTTAAATTAAGGATTGACAGTTCGATTTTCGTGCCCAAAATCCGACTAGCAATCCCTTGAAAATCACCAATCTGATCTCATGCATGAGATATGGTACGTCAATTTTGGATATCAATCTTATCTTGCTCTGATTTGCCATCGTGTGGTTTGAGTCGATTTTGTTTTTGTAAAAAGGAAAAAATGAAAAAAAAAATATATTTGAATTAGGATTAGGTTCGTTTTAGAATATTCCTCGTCTTACGATTATCTTGCATATCTAGAATAGAAGATTTATTTATTTTGAGTTTGAAAAAATAAAAATCCAAAAAATGCATTCATTTAGGATGTTAGTTTTTTTTAATTGCACGCTTAATTATTTGGCAATTTTAATTTCGAATTTTCTAAAAAAAACACAAAAAATTATCATGCATATGTCATGTAGAATTAGGGCATTCTTTGTACGTCATTGCATATTAGGATAAAATTGCATGTTTAATTTTAAGTTTAGATAGATTTCTTAGATAAGTTGCATCTTAGGTTAAAAGATTGCCACGTTAAGATAATATCTTAGTTTAAATTAAGATTTGGCCTAACCCAATTCATAATGTAAGTTGGATAGAATCTTAATCTAGCTAGATAATTTTTGCATTTTTCTTAATTTCTAATCTCATGAAAAAAAAATTGTCTTAGAGTAAATTCATTTCATTCTCTGGGATAGATTGCATGCTTTTTAAGAGAATAGAAATATCATGTGCATGTCATATATAATTAGATTCATGAAATACATGTCATTTAGCTATTGTTGCTAGGTCCATTTAGTTAAAAATTGTTTGTCATTAGAATTAGGTCACTTGGTTATATTGCATTGCATATAGATAAGATTTTATTAAGCAAGAGAAAATTCTTTTAAAAAAAGGATTGAGTGAATTCGTGTGAATTAGAAATTATATCTAGGACTATTGATGTGAATTATGGTCTAACATTGCAGATGCTTTCATTGCTATGAGGTAAGTCCTACAATTTATTCTCTGCTTTATCTAGGTCTTAAATTGATGGTTTGCGCATACACATAATAACTTCATTGGTTGGGGAAATAAATTAAAATCAATTCAAACTGCTTACCAAACATCTTTTTTCAAAATAAAATAGAAAGGTACTAAAAGGGTGTTAGAGAAATCAAACGTAATCAAGTCCCCGAACTCACCATCTCTGGTTCGTTGGAGTAAAGTAAATCTCCCGTTACTTTACTTGGGTTTCTAATCGACCCACCAAAAATAGATTAGTGGTGGCTCATAATTGAAAAGTCAATGGCATGTTAAGAACTTGAACCTAAGTTGCGAATTGGTATGGACTTGGGAGAGCCCGAGCTAAAATTAAGCTTAGTAGTCCATTAGCCAAATCCTAGGTGAATCACCGGAAAATTTGGTCGCGACAACTTAGCGACTCCACTGGAAACTTAAGTTAAAACTCTTAATGGACTTAGGCCAATTTTCTCTTCCTTTAAAAAATGTTTTTGTTTGGCAACAAAGATCCCAGGTATGTCCCTAACATTTAAGGCGTTAAATGTTCTTGCAGGATAGGAGGTATAAGGGGAAGTGTTTGCTAATCCCTTTTTTTTTTTTTGTAGGGAAGTGTAGGGATGTATGGTTTACTTTCATTTATGAAGTGTTGCTTGATATAAACTGTTGTGCATGCCTTGCATTTAGCACTACACTATCGCACACACAACTTACTGACGGACTTAGGCCGCATAGGAGATCATCTAAGATGGTATTGAGATGGATACCATTTCAATTGCATGCCTGTGGTATGAGTCGTCCATCTCAATCTCGAAGTTTCTTTTTTTTTTTTTTTTTGGTGTAAAGAGTACCTAGCTTGGTTCGCATGCCCGCGACCCAGGTCAACTCTTTGACCAAGTCGGAGTCATGAGGACCCGACTTAGTCCACATGCCCGCGACTAGTCCAATCATCCTTGTGGCTTCACTTTGCTAAGCATGTCTAGAGTAGAAATCGAGCCTCACATCTGATGTGCATGTCTATGTGATTGCCATCAATTTTTCTTGGTGAAGTAAGTCTTCTATCCCTATACCATGCAATTTATTCTGTTGTGCTTTTGGTCGATCCTTGACAATTTAGGTCAATCATTGATTTAACTCCTTTGTCAATTAGAGATGAAATGAGGAAATTGTCATGCAATGAATCATTTGGAAAAAAAAATTTGGAGAATTTGTTTCCAATTCATGTCTAGAAAATTTGGTTTTGCTAGGGTGTCTCTTTTTCTAGCTCTTTTTTAGGAAATTCCCTTCAGTGTGGACTTTTTGTGACTAAAAAAGAAAAAAGAAAAAATAGATCATTGTCATGGATTGGCTCTTTATTTACACCTTGTGCTTACATATTTTCATTCATTCAATTAGGTGATAACGGATCCCTCACGTTCGCCCATTATTATGCGATCGAGAGCAAAAGTGCCCAACCAAACTGAAATGTTTGATCGTATCGCCACTATGGAAGACCAACTCCAATAGTTAGTCACCTCTATGTAGCTTATGATAACTCAAATCCAATCCCTCCGAGCAAATCCAACTACTGCCCCCACTCTCCCCGAGATAGTAGTTCCGAAGCAATCAAGCAAGGCCAAAATGGGTGATGGTGATATGCCTGAATTGGAAGATGACCCACTGTTGGTCACTCTCGAAAAAGCTAAGCCTAACAATGTCCCTAAGATGGAGGAAGATGAATGCTTCGCAAAGCTTGAAGAGAAGGTGAAGCAATTGCAAGAGTCGCAGAGTTCACTTCCGTTTGACTTGTCAGTGTATGAGAAGGTTAAGGGGGCAAAAAAGTTTAAAATGCCGGAGTTCAAGAAATACGATAGTACTTTCTGCCCGAAAGCTCATTCACATCTCTTCCTAGACCTTTCAATGCTTAAGAATGTTGAATGAGACATGGCAGGATGATGAAAGGCAAGCCTTATCATATGCACAGTCCCCTACTTATACTTTTGTGAGATGAGTGAGGAAAGTTCCATCTACAAGATAAAGAGTTTTCTCACGAAAGGTACGATGACCTAAATGATGAGGGACAATTTATTTCTCTATCCCAAACACTACATATGATCCATTGCTTAACCCCTTTGAGCCTTATACACTTGTGGAGATTCTTTTCAAATTATCCCTGTCAAGAACCACCCCACATCGGGGCAAGTTGAAGGTAAGACAGAATCATGAGGTGAGGACAATGAAAAGAATTTTTCTTACTCTCACTTGCATCAATCTTCAAGTTGTGCTATTAAATTGAATTCATGTGGTGATTTAAGTGCCTTAGGATGACGAAGAGCATTTCTTTCTTTATCCTACATACTTATATCCTTTGAATAGCGCACTTGAGCTTGCAATTTCATTTCTTTAAACCTAGTTGATGATCATCCCCCACACTGGGGCATTGCAAAAATCAATTGTTCAAACAGTTTGGTCTGGAGTGCTAATAGAAGACGAAGACCTCCCAAAGGTCCAAATGTTAAAAGCACCATATGGTCATTCAAAATAGAACCAAATGGCATGAAAAAGTAGTGTGCCGGGTAGAAGTAAGGCTAATGCCCGTGAAAAAGGAAGTGAAGGAAAAAATGAATGAGAGCTGGGGGCATGTGTCGCGACCAAATTTTTTCGGGGGTGAACCACCTAAAATTTGGCTAATGGATTATTAAGCCTAGACTTAACTCGGGCTCTCCTAGGCCTATACCAATTTGCGACTTAAGTTCAAGTTCTTAGCATGCAATTGATTTTTTAATCAGGAGTCACCACTAACCTAATTTTTGGTGGGTCGATTAGAAACCCAAGTAAAATAATAGGAGTTTCACTTTACTCCTATGAACCAGAGACTATGGGCACGGGGACTTGGTTACACTAGATTTCTCTAATGCCCTTTCGGTACCATTTCTTTTTAATTTTCAAAAATATTTTTGTAGGTAGCTTAAATTGATTTTAAATCTAATTCCCTAACATGTGAAATGATCATGTGGATGTGCAATCCACCAATTTAACATCTAGATAAACAATAAATAAATTTCAAAAACTTACCTCAAAACAACGAAAGCATTTGCAATGTTAAATTAAAATCCACATCAACAACCCTAGATATGATTTCTAATTAACATGAAATTTCTTTTTTTTTTTCACTTAATTAATGAAAATCATGTAATATGCAATGCAATATTAACTAAATGACCTAATTCTAATGACATGTAATTTCTAATTAAATGAGCCTAGCAAAAATACTTGATGGCATGCATTTAATGGATTTCATGCACATGACATTTTTTATTTTATTTTCTTTCTCTCTTTTTTTTTTTTTTTATAAAAAAAATGCAATCTATCTTAAAGATTGAAACTAATTTATTTCGAGACATTTTTTGTATTATTTTTTTTATGAAAATTCGGTATTAGGAAAAATGTGAAAATTATTTAACTAGATTACGATCCTATTTAATTTATATTAGGAATTAGGTTGAGCCAAATCCTAATTTAAACTAAAACATTATCTTAACCTAAATAATCCTAAAAGGCAATGTCTAAAAAAATACCTAAACTTATAACAAATTAAGAAAAGTATTATATAAAATTAAACTAAATGCAATTTTACCATAGTATGCAGTGACGTACAAAATATGCCCTATATCTACATGACATATGCATGATTATTTTTGTTGTTGTGTTTTTGTTTCATTAATTTCGAAAAAAAAGGTCAAATAATTAAACATGCAATTTAAGCTAATGAAACAAAAATCTAACATCCTAAATTCATGTTTTTTTTTTTTCAAAATTGATGATAAATAAAATGTCTAGTCTAAATATGCAAATGACCCTAAAGCATGCGATATTTTAACTCAAACATATTTCAAGATAATTAAAACAATTAAAATAAAACATATCATCTAAAATCATCGAAAATATCACACATCATTCAGATCATAGGGTAAAATTCCGCTAATAAAATCGATAAATTGATCTTAAGCCTTAAAGATCAAAATATCAATTTTATTCTCGCTTGATTAATTACTTCATCTAAAGCCTTATAAATGAAATAAAAAAACCCAGCTCGATTGCCAATCGGGGTATATGTTGGAATTTCCAATCATATATTAAAGACTAATTATACTATAAAAAACAAGATAAAGTAAAATAAAATAAAATAAATTAAAAAGAAAAAAACTACCTGATGTGTTTTCTTTTTCTTTTTCTTTTTTTTTAAGCAAAGATGATGGTTGCTTCGATAAGGGGATTCGCCGGCGGTGAACTCCGGTGAGAGCAAAGAAGGGTAGCTACCGGCGAGGGACTCCGGCGAAGGTGGGTGACGATGAGCAGCGGCAGGGGGAGGCTCCAGTGGCATCGGGCCATGGCAGGGACAGCAGCGTGGCAGCAGCTGAGTGTTGGGCAGAGGCGAGCAGGGGCGGTGTGGTCTCCCGTGCTGCAGATCGGCGACGACAAAGGTGGAGCTGGGTGCTTGGGTCGCGGAGGCGACTGGTCTTGCGGTGGTGCGGCTCCGGCTGCGCTGGCGAAGAACGGATGCGTGGTGGCGAGCGAGCGGGAGGCAACAGCGTTGGGTCGTCCGTCGAGAACAGCAGCAGCGCCTCGAGCTACCGGGTGGTGGTGCGGCTGCCGGGCGGAGTAGAAGGGGCCGTGTGCGGTTGCTGCAACAGGCGGTCAAGGTGGAGAGGGCGTCAGGCACTGGTGTAGCGGCGGGTGGCGCTCGGCAAGGTTAGGACCGGTGGGCTTTGTTGGAGCTTCGGCGTCGGGCTGGGCAGCAGTAGGTTGCGGGTGTAGAGGTATGGTGATGGGCGCGAGGCGTGCGGCAGCGGCGTCGGTGGCAAGGCGCGGCGATGGTACATGCGGTGGCGCGGCGGCGAGCGGGCTTTGGTGGCGTCGTGGGTGGTGCTGGTGCAGTGCTCACGGACGGAGGAGGTGCAACGTGAGCGTGGGCAGGGGCTTCCACGTGAAGAAGACAAACAATAGCTCCTGCTGCTTTTTTTTTTTTTTTCTTTTTCTTTCTGGCCACACATCACTTCTCTGCACTTTTTCTCTTTCTTTTGCTGACTTTTCCCTTTCTTTTCTTCTCGCAGGTTGTCGAAGGGAAAAAAGAAAAGAAAATGACCCTTGGACGAGAAAATGGGATTTCCTCTTTTTTTTTTTTTTTTACTTTCATGAATCCTCTCAGCTCTTTTCATGAATTTTTTTTAGCGGATTCTCCCTCTTTAACCCTGTGTAGGTCAACTCCTTTTTATAGTGGTTCCGATCAGCCGCTTTCTATGGAAAATTTTAAACTTCCATCTTCTGTTACATTAAATCGTGGATGCAAATCGGAGCATCATTTCGCAATCAGCTTGATTTTTAAATTAATTTATTCCATTTTGTGAAAATTCTTACCCTTTATTCACTTGATTTTTAAATTGCTTCTACATTTAACAAAATCTGAATATCCATTAGAATTCCAATTTTCCATGCGTGATCAATCAAATCAATTTCCCCCATTTTTTTTCATTTTTTTCTTTTATTTGTTCCAATGCAATTTTTATTTTCCTTATTTTCCTAAATGTGCCAAAATCAGGTGTCAACAGCATGAAAAAACGATGTGCCTGGTAAAAGCAAGGCTGATGCCCATAGATGGAAAAAAAGAGTCAAGATAAGGATTATCGGTTGAAAAAAAGGAAAACTGGTGGCAATGCCAGATGATCATCAACTCTCACCTTTTACATATATTTTGAGCCTAATGATCCTTTCGTTTCTCAACCCATGAACCTAGCCTATGTTACGTCCCTTGCAAAGTCTCTTCAGATTAAGGCACTTGAATTAACATAGGAGTTCATATGTTTGTAAGCATCGCTTGAAGAAGTGCGAGCAAGATTATTTCTTTCACATTTTGTAGGGCTCTTGACTTGTAAACCTGTAGATGATTACTGAATTATTCTTTCAATTGCCTTGACTCAAAGAGTCCCTTTATTAAGCCATTGACCAAGCCTACATTACGGGCCCTATTAAAGACCTTTCAGATTGGTAATGTCGTATTGCTTGCTAGAATATTCAGACCCTTGTCGATATGGTGAGATTGAGTGATTCTCATAAAATAGCCCTTCTGAATGAAAGTGAGTGAAAGTCTTTTCTAACTAAAAGTCTCTCATTTAGTATTCTTAAGAAATCCATGACATTGTCTTGAACAACAATTCTCTCCAGTGGAAATTTGGGTGATGCAAATATGGTAAAGTCATTATGCATAAACCTTGATTGAATTGATGAAAACTTCACTGAAATTTTGAAATGTGCATTTTAAAGTAGCTCGAATTGTCTACCTCTTTGATGAATGCATACCAATTTTTGCTCTAATCGTGTCTGACAGATAATATTTCCTTAAATACTGAATAATACTTAACATTCAAGTTGCTTCTTGAAGCCTTGAGATTCGGCATGCTTTCGTAGCCCGAAGCCCTTTTCACTGACTCGGTGTGCTTCCATAACCTAGTGTCTTTTATATTGACCTGGCGTGCTTTCATAGCCCAAAGTCCCTTTTATCGAATCGACGTGTTTTCATAGCCCAGATTTCCTTTATGTTGACCTAGCATGCTTCTGTAGCCTGATGTCCCTTTTAATTGACCTGACGTGCTTCCGTAGCCCAGAGTTCTTGACTTGGCGTGCTGTTGTAGCCCAAAGTCCTTTTCACTTACTCGACATGCTTCCGTAGCCCGATGTCCCTTTTAATAGATCTAGCGTGCTTTCGTAGCCTAAAGTTCCTGACCTGGTGTGCTTTCATAGCCTAGAGTCCCTTTTATCGAACCAGCGTGCTTTCATAGCCCAGAGTTCCTGACCTGGTGTGCTTTTGTAGCCTAGAGTCCCTATTTATTAACCCGGCGTGCTTCCGTAGCCCGGTGTCCATTTATATTGACCTGACGTGCTTTCGTAGCCTAGAGTCCCTCCCTTTTATCAAACCGGCATGCTTTTGTAGCCCGGATTTCTTTTATCTACTTGGCGTGCTTTTGTAGCCGAGAGTCATTTTCATTGACATGGTGTGAGTCCCCCTATCAAATTGGCATGCTTCCATAGTCCGAAGTTCCTCTTAATCGACACTCAATTGAGCTATCCCTTAAAGGTTTTTCTCTAGGCTCAATTTGATTAAGGCGACCAAAGAAAGGTTCGGGTCCTAGTCAGATGATGCATACCGCAGTGCTAGGTGACCGCAGAAAGGTATGGGTCCTGGAAAAGCTGTTCCCCATTCAGGTGACCGTAGAAATGTACGGGTCTTGGAAAGCGATTTTCTATTCAGGTGACCGTAGAAAGGTATGGATCCTAAAAAGTGAATCCCCATTTAGGCGACCGTAGAATGGTACGGGTCCTAGACAATATTCATTACTCTAATAGGCGATTGTTGAAAGTTACGGGTCCTGGAAAAGCAATTTTTTCTATCAAGGCGACCAAAGAAAGGTACTGGTCCTGGACATATAACACCAACTATCTTGAATTACTCTACCCTCCTTGAAAGTAAAATATTCCAGGTAGGTTCCTTTACCATTTGCATTAGCATTTCCGTACAAATCACATTCCAAAATCTTGACATCTCAATCTAGATCTAGATGTCTTAATTATTTTCATATAAACATTTCACTCCGAATGTGAATGTTTTTCAATTTTTCTCGTTATACCTTAGTCTGGATCTAGATATTTCGAGTTCCAAAATCTTGACATCTTAGTTTGGATCTAGATGTCTTAATTCTTTTCATTTAAACATTTCACTCTGGATGGAAATGTTTTTCAAATATTCTCATTATACCTTAATTTAGGAATTTCGAGTTCAAAATCTTGACATCTTAGTCTCGATCTAGATATCTTAATTTTTCTTGTTGAACATTTCATTCTGGATATGAATGTTTTTCAATCTTCTCGTTATACCTTAGTCCGGATCTAGGTATTTTGAGTTCCCTAAATCTTGACATTTCAGTCTAGATCTGAATGTCTCAAATCTTTTCGCTAAACATTTCATTCTAGATATGAATGTTTTTTGATCTTTTCATCATACTTAAGTTTGAATCTAAGTATTTCAATCAACATTAGACTCTTCAAGAAACCTGAATGAAGACCGGGTACTAGTAGAGTCAATAAAGATTTATCATATATCTCAAGATGCTTTATTGCACTGATCGGTAAGTAACTACATGTATGCTCTTTCCTTTTACATCATACATTTGCATTAGCATTTCCATGCAAAATATAAATTGTATTTTAAAATGGGATTCATTTTCCAACCAAAAAAAAAAAAAAAACATTTAGTGCATGTGCATGATCAAAATTTAGGTCTCAATTTGTCTTTGAAGGCTATATTTACGAGCTCACCTTCAAAGAGGGGCAGTTGTTGACACTTAAAATTTGGCAACCCATTTAGTTATTTATCGCATTAAAAACTCAGGAATTAATTTTTAACCCTAACAAATTAATTAATTAATTGCATAGCATATAATTTTTGGTGCATTTATTTTTAATTTGCATTTGCATTGGACCGGCGACGTATGGGTTCAACTTGATGGTTCAGAACTTTAATTTGATGAGTTGGGCTAAGCCCACACAGAGAGCAAATCGGCCAAGCCCGTATCCTCGAGGAGATTTTAAGGATTCATCTTTGTGAGATTTCAAATTTGAGAAAAATCCTCTTGCAATCCTGAATCGTATCAAAAACAAATATTGTGTTCGGAAAATAAATCTTCGTGGATATTGATTTGGAAAAATTAAAACCCTAATCCATGGCCTAAAAAGAAGGTTGTTCGCGTAGGGTTTTGGGGGCTTTTTCTCGGTTTTCTAGGTCAAAGGTTTAAGCACGAAAGAAAAAAGTTTTTCTTTTCCTTTGGTTCTTTCATTTCTTCATTGGGGGTAGGGCTCCAAAAGTCAAAAATACAGCAAAGAGAGGGACAGGGAGTAGATGTGAGATAGACAAGAGGAGAGAGAAAGAATTAAAAAGAAGAACACTTTTCTTCTTCTCCAAAGAGATCTAACTCTTGCCCGCTTCCGCTTCTGCTCTCCCTCTCGTTGTGACCCAACCATGACGCTGCATCTCATCCATGCGCGCCGCCCGTCCTCCGGCTGCCAGCCAACGCTGCGACCTGCTTGCTCACGATTCCGATCCACCATTTCTGCTGCATCAAAGCTGCAACCCGAAGCTGTTGCACACCCCTTGCTGCCCAAGCCACTCCAGCCTTTGCTACTTTTGTCGCCGATGCCAGTAGCCGGGACCTAGTGCCGCACCACCGTTCTATTGCCACGTCGGATGCCGCGTTGCCACCTCGCTGCCTCGATCTAGCACAAGCACCTTTCCGCGGCACTCGAGCCAATCACCGTGCCTACACTCGCACACTTTTGCCTCTGCTTCAAGGCACCGCCACTCTACTGCCCGCCGGATGCCACGTTGCCTCCCCATAAGCCTTGGTCACCTCTCGCCATGACCCATTTGCAGCCGCCCGCTCGCTTGCAACACCTCCAAGCGACGGCACCAATAGCTCGAGCCAACCTTGCCCGTTGCTCCATCCACCAGCCGCCGGCTCTCGTCGGAGCTCCAGTTGACGGAGGTTCTTCGTCCTCAGCGGCCCGCCATCATGCCACTTGCCTTTGGCGACCCACCACCATAGCAGCCTTTGCTGAACCACACCGGGCCATATGGAGCCGTCGTTAATTAAGCCAAATTTTGGAAAATTCCAAATTAGGTTGTTTATTTATTTATATTTATTATTATTATTATTATTATTATTATTATTATTATTATTATTATTATTATTATTATTATTATTATTATTATTATTATTATTATTATTATTATCATTTGTTTCTTTACTTGAAATATCCTTGGATGTAAGATTGAGGTTTCCCGACATGAAGTAGACTCTTAAATTAAGGATTGACAATCCAATTTTTGCGCCAGAAATTTGACTCGCAATCACTTGGAAAATCGCCAATCTCATTTCATGCTCGAGATTCGATTCGTAGTTTATTGAAAATTGACCAACCTGATCTGATGCGCAAGATATGGTTTGTCAATTTTTGGATATCAATCCTATCTTGCTCTGATTTGCTGTCGTGTGGTTTGAGTAGATTTTATTTTTGTAAAAAGAAAAAAAAATCCAAAAAAATATATTTGAATTAGGATTAGGTTTGTTTTAGAAAATTCCTCATCTTAGGGTTATCATGCATTTCTAGAATAGGAGATTTATTTATTTCGAGTCTTTGAAAAATAAAAATCCAAAAAATGCATTCATTTAGGATGTTAGTTTTTTTGAATTGCACGTTTAATTATTTGACAATTTTAATTTCGAATTTTATAAATAAAAAAAACAATTATCATGTATATGTCATGTAGAATTATGGCATTCTTTGCATGTCATTGCATATTAGGATAAAATTGCATGTTTAATTTTAAGTTTAGATAGATTTTTTAGATAAGTTGCATCTTAGGTTAGAGATTGCCAAGTTAGGATAATATCTTAGTTTAAATTAAGATTTGGCCTAACCCAATTCTTAATGTAAGTTGGATAGAATCTTAATTTAGCTAGATAATTTTTGCATTTTTCTTAATATCGAATTTCATGAAAAATACAAAAAAAATTGTCTTAGAGTAAATTCATTTTATTCTCTAGGATAAATTGCATACTTTTTAAGAGAATAGAAATATCATGTGCACGCCATATAGAATTAGATTCATGAAATACATGTCATTTAGCTATTGTTGCTAGGTTCATTTAGTTAAAAATTGTCCGTCATTAAAATTTGGTCATTTTGTTATATTGCATTGCATATATATTAGATTTTATTAAACAAGAGAAAATTCTTTTAAAAAAAGGATCGAGTGATTGCGTGTTAATTAGAAATCACATTTAGGACTGTTGATGTGAATTCTGATATTAAATTGGTAGTTTGCACACCCGAATGATAACTTCACATGTTAGGGAAATAAATTAAAATCAATTCAAACTACTTGCCAAACATCTTTTTCAAAATAAAAGAGAAAGGTACCGAAAGGGCGTTAGAGAAATCTAACGTAATCAAGTTCCCGAACTCACCAATCTCTGGTTCGTAGGAGTAAAGTGAATCTCCCGTTACTTTACTTGGGTTTCTAATCGACCCACCAAAAATAGATTAGTGGCGACTCCTAATTGTAAAGTTGATGGCATGTTAAGAACTTGAACCTAAGTCGCATATTGGTATGGGCTTGGGAGAGCCCGAGCAAAGTTTAAGCTTAGTAGTCCATTAGCCAAATCCTAGATGGATCACCCGAAAATTTGGTTGCGATAGCTTGGCGACTCCGCTGGGACTTGAGTTAAAACTCTTAGTTGACTTAGGCCAATTTTTTCTTCCTTTGAAAAATGTTTTTGTTTGGTAGCAATGATCCCAGGTACGTCCCTAACGTTTGAGTTGTTAAATGTTTTTGTAAGATGGGAAGTATACAGGGAAGTGTTTGCTAACCTTTTTTTTTTTTTTTGTAAGAAGGTGTAGGGATGTATGGTTTACTTTCATTTATGAAATGTTGCTTGATATAAACTGTCGTGCATGCCCTACATTTAGCACTACACTATTGCACACATAATCTGCCGTCGGACCTGGGCCGTATAGGATCATCTAAGATGATATGGAGATGGATACCACTTCGGCCGCGTGCCGGTGGTATGAGTCGCCTATCTCAATCCCGAAGTTTCTAGTTTTTGGTGTCAAGAGTACCCACCTTGGTCCGCATGCCCACAACCCGAGTCAGCTCTTTGACCAAGCCGGAGTCATGAGGACTCGACTTAGTCCACATGCCCGCGGCTAGTCCGATCATCCTTGTGGCTTCACTTTGCTAAGCTTGTCTAGAGTAGAAATCGAGGCTCACATCTCATGTGCATGTCTATGTGATTGCCTTCGATTTTTCTTGGTGAAGTGTTCTATCCCTATACCATGCAATTTATTCTGTTGTGTTTTTGGTTAGTCCATGACAATTTAGGTCAATCATTGATTTAACTCCTTTGTCAATTAGAGATGAAATGAGGAAATTCTCATACAATGAATCATTTGGAGAAAAAACTTTGGAGAATTTGTTTTCAATTCATTTTTAGGAAATTTGGTCTTGCTAGGGTGTCTATTTTTCTAGCTCTTTTTTAGGAAATTCCCTTTAGTGTGGACTTTTCGTGACTAAAAAAAGAAAAGAAAAAATAGATCATTGTCATGGATTGGCTCTTTATTTACACCTCATGCTTACATATTTTCATTCATTTAAATTAGGTGATAATGGATCCCTCACATTCGCCCATTATTACGCGATCAAGACTAAAAATGGCCGACCAAACTAAAGTGTGTGATCATATCTCCACTATAGGAGACATCAAGAAATACGATGGTATTTCTTGCCCAAAAGCTCATTTGCAGATGTACCATGTATGCATGGCCCAATATGTCAAGAATGAGCCCCTCATGATCCAATCATTTCATGCTTGGTATGTGATGAAAAATATGAACCTTCTCGATACCTAGAATGAAGTGGCTAACGCATTCCTCAAACAATATAAGTTCAATATGGACATCGCACCTTCCCAAAAAAATCTTGAGAGAATGGAGAAGAAGAGGAGTGAATCATTTAAGGAGTATGCCATGAGATGGCGAAATTTGGCAACTCAAATCACTCCTGAACCTACTAAGAAGGAGTTGATGAAGTTTTTGGTCAAGACTCTCTCGTCTGAGTTCCGTAACCGAATGGCCAGCACATATGTCGAGAACTTTAATCAACTTATTCCTGTGGGAGAACAAATTGAGATGGGGATAAGAGATGGATGGTTTAATGAGCCAACCTCTGCAAGCAAAAGATTTACCCCAAAGAAAGAAAAGGACCTTGAAGCTGAGATTAATGTGGCTTATTCTCAACTAAATCGTGATACATCCAATTGCACTCTGGTAATTAAGATTTCTACTGAGCAACAAGGTGGAGGACATCAATTCTCTGGTCAATGACGAAGTGGAGACAATTCACACCTCTTCCTGGACCTTTATCTAGAGTCTTGCTTGTTCTTCAAAAGAAGGAATTACTTTCTACTGAGCCGAAGCGACCAAATCCGAACATTATCTTGCATATAATCCCTCCAAAAAGTGTGACTATCATATGGGAGAGGTTGGTCACTCCACTAATGATTGCAATGTTTTGAAGCATAGGGTCCAAGACCTTTTGGATACAAAGACGTTCTCTTTCAACGGTAATAAGAAAAACCCTCTGCTCAACCATGACGGAGGTGCAAATGCTGTCACTAAGTGAAGAAGTTCTTATCTTCACATTTCTCTACGAATGAGTTTTTATTTTTATTTTTAAATGCTTTCTAGGATTTCAAGTTTTTTTTAGGATTTTTTGTTTTCTGAAGTTTCAATTGTTGCTTTTGATCTAGGGTTTGCTTGTTTGCATTTTCCATTCCAATAATGTAATTTGTTTGATTCTATTCAATGAAATTACAATTTTATTGCCAATTTTGAGGGCATGACGAGGTACACCAAACCAGCCCATTGACGATATCCAACCATGAAATGAAAATATCATCCACAGAAAAATCCTAAGAATTGGGCTACTTTATGCTTCCTCATAAAATAAAAATAAAATAAAACTCATCAAAAAGAAAAATCATTTTTCAGGCCATTTCCAAAAGCATGCATTAGGTTAGCCCTGTTTAATTTTCTGACTCATTTACTTCATGTTTCAGAGTATTACTTTCTTAGCCTGATGAGAAAGCATCTGGAAAGGCACATTAGATGACGAATTGGGGACACTACATATTCTAGTAGTGAGATGATTGAGATAAAATCTCAATTCGAGCCAAAATGGATGTGCAATTTGAACTTACTTTGATAGTATCCTATCATGCACGTTCTCTTGTGCAGGGGCAAAAGCAAGAAGGGAGTATTTATCAAATCAAAGATCGGATTTTCGATCTTAATCCAAGGAGGCAGTTCCTTTCTGGGGCAATCCCCTGAATGAATGCTTAAAATCATGTTTGAAGTGTGGTGAATTGTCTTTTGTGAAATCACAAAAACTTCTTATGCTTAAATTGTCAAGACTCTTTTGAAAAGAGAGTTTCGATAGTAATTTTACCTATTTAACTCATCAATTTTATATGGAGATTTGTCAAGATAGACAATTCAATGGAGTGACATCAATGCTTAAGAATGCTGAATGAGACGTGTCAGGATGATGAAAGGCAAGTCTTATCATATGCACAGTCCCCTACTTATACTTTTGTGAGATGAGTGAGGAAAGTTCCATATGTACAAGATAAAGAGCTTTCTCGCGAAAGGTACAATGACCAAAATGATGAGGGACAATTTATTTCTCTATCCCAAACACTACATATGGTCCATTGCTTAACCCTTTTGAGCCTTATACACTTGTGGAGATTCTTTTCAAATTACCCCTGTTAAGAACCACCCCACATCGGGGCAAGTTGAAGGTAAGACAGCATCATGAGGTGAGGAAAATTAAAAGAATTTTTCTTGCTCCCACTTGCATGAACCTTCAAGTTGTGCTATTACATTGAATTCATATTGTAATTTAAGTGCCTTAGGATGACAAAGAGCAATTCTTTCTTTATCCTACATACTTATATTCTTTGCATAGCCCACTTGAGCCTGCAATTTCATTTCTTTAAATCCAGTTGATGATCATCCCGCACACTGGGGCAATGTGGCATCCCAAAATTCAAAGCCAAGCCATAAGGT
The DNA here is from genome assembly GCF_016545825.1 of Eucalyptus grandis. NCBI lineage: Eukaryota > Viridiplantae > Streptophyta > Magnoliopsida > Myrtales > Myrtaceae > Eucalyptus > Eucalyptus grandis. The sequence continues at coordinate 18,908,816 of NC_052615.1, forward strand.
GTGTTAAAATCTCTAATTAGGTGATAAAAATTTCCATGGCTTATGCTTTAGCCATTAGTCTTTAATTAGATGATTTGTGCATATGATTGTGAAAAATTTAAATTTGATAGATTAATAATTTATGCTTGGCCATGTACCTTATAAATTAAATTTCAATAACCAAAATGCCCCAAGACTTTGGCCAAGATGAAAATTAAAATTTAAAAATATTTATAGAGGAATTTTAAAAAAAAGGGAAAAAGAGGGTCAAAATTCGATTGGGCCTTAAACCCAAGAGTGGAACTTTAATGGGCCAAGATGGGCGGCCCAATAGTGGCCCAAGAGGAGTAGTCGACCAGCCCTAGAGGAGGCCCAAGAAGTGGCCGGATGGCCCAAGCCCAAGAAGCCCAAACCCAAATTCAAAAAATTCAATATGACAAGTGGCAAAAGGGAAAGCCATGCATTGGTTGGTTTGTAGGCAAGTAATGATTGTTAATCGTGAGGATTTGGGGGTATAAGAAGGGAAGAGAGAGAGGGTGGCCGGCCATTTTGCTCACCCAAGGAGAGAGAGAGAGAGAGAGAGGTGTGCGAGAGAGAGAGAGGGAGAGGCCGAGAGAGGAAGGAGGCAGAGCCGAGGGGTCGTCGCCGTTTGTCCGCCGTGTTCGCCGCCCTACGCCGTCGACCGTCCATTCTAGAGGCAAGTGGGAGTCCTCTAGCTTCTCTTGCATGCTTGTGTATTGTTTGCATGTTGAATTTTTGGGTGTTAGATGAGAAAAACCGAAGCATGGATGAGTTGTGTGTGGATGGTGTGGCTGTTTGTGTTCGGACCGTGTGAGTCAGAAACTTGTTTGAGCTTGCATGTATGTTTAGAGTCCTATTTTGGCTTCTATTTCTGCACGATATTTGTAGCTAACATCTTAAAATACAACATACTTAAATTTCGTGAAAAATGATGGAGATTTGAGGGGTTAAAGTCTTGTTCTACGGAGACCTCAGATCTGGAGAGTTTTTACTGACCTCTTGCTGGATTCGTGGTTGCATGTTGGTTTTTGTTGAGAATATAACTTCGGTTTCTTCATGAAAGTTGTAGGAGACATCTTAAAATACAACATACTCGAATTTTAAGTGAAATGAACAAGTATAGCCTAATAAATCGACTAGATCTTGAAGAAGATGATTCTGGTGATGTATTTTGAGATACCCGAGACTTCATGGACATAGATGATGACTATACTCTGGTTATTTGACTTAGATCTCTTCATGAAACTTGTAGAGGATATATTTATGTATAACATATCAAAATTTCAGAGGAAAAGAAAGAGAATAGGTAGGTAAAATCTCAATATTTCAGTGATATGTGCACTGGACGATGCGGTAATGGATCCAGAAGCTTCGTGAGGTTGTATAAAATAATATAAAAATAATCTGGCTTGGAGTTCTTCATGAAAGTTGTGCGAAAATGTCTTGTCTATCACTCTGTAAAATTTCGTAATTTTTGGAGACTGTATGGATATTTTAATCGAATTTCTTCGGAAACTGTGCATTCTGGTTTTATCCGAATATTATGTGTTGTTTTGTGGAAATTGTGAAATTGTGTGAAATTCAATTTTGCATGAAATTGTCATCCTATTGGTTTGTTTAATGATTGCTTGAATTTTTATAATTTTGGGAATTTATAGATATTGAATTTAATATTTATTTATTATAAATAAATAAATAAATAATAAAATAAAATAAAATAAAATGGATTATTTTATTGGCCATAAATTCCATTGAATTTATAAATAAATAATTATACATTGTTGCATGTATAATGAGATATTAGTATATGTATGACATTGAGTTGTGATGCATGTGTGCCAAGTATGACTTGTTTGATGTCACGCCATATGCCATCTTAAATTGAGATTAAAATAATGGTAAATGTGGATAATGATAAGTGAGGAAGTGGTTGTGGTGGATGATGATGCTCGGTGGCCTAGTGGTGTAATTCCGGAGATTCCCCGGGAGTGTTGGGATGCCCGGTGGTATACGGTACGTAATTCCAGAGAAGGGGGGGATCCTGGTAGTATGTCAGTACATAATTCCGGAAGCCTTGTCGGAGGTCTTTGCCCGAAAGGAATGCCTCACGATGCCAGGATTGGGGTGCGGGATGCCCGGTGTTGGAGAAATCTTCTTGAAGTATTTTGAAGTTGACAAAACGTTTCTATCAGTCTAGTCTGAAGGTTTGCAGACTCGATATTTAAAGTCCGAAGACTTCCTGACAGCTAGACTCAAGACTCAAAGTCTATCCTCATTGACAGCCTCTAATCCGTTGAAGAAAGGTTATCCGTAACCTGGATGTTTCGTTAAGGATTTAACCTTATCATCCGGAGAAGATCTCGTGGCTGGAAAAGACGTAACATAATCCTTTGATTGATCAAGATTGATTCAATGATTGAAGATTCGAAGATTGTCTAAATATTATTGGAAGGTTCTACTTATGGAAACCGAGATCCTGATTGTATGGGCGAACAGGATTGATGGGCTATCAACGCGTTCCTTTAATAGCTCGAACAATCTTTCTAATTGATTCCGTCCAACGGGTAGATTGGAGGAACTCCTTTGGTAAGTGCCAACGGGTATGATGGCATAAAGGAGTATATAAGGAAGACGTTCTTAGTTGTTTGAGGTGTGCGCGATAGAAGAATTCCAAAGTCTGAAGCTCATTTTTTGTTTAGACAATTCCTTGAGCGAATACTTGTATACAAAAGAGAGTCTATATTTGTGAGAAACCTTGAGGAGGTGTGGTAGAACATCTACACTGTAAAATCAAGGCAAAGCTGTGCTGTAACTTCTCTTTTGATCATAGTGAAATCCATCTGGTGGGCTGTTAGTGCGGAAGAGTGGACGTAAGCTTGGAATAAGCCGAACCACTATAAATCCTGTGTTCAATTTTCTCTTCCTCACTCTCTCTACCTCGATCGTATTTCATTTTGTTAATCAAGAGAGAATTTCCTTTCTATCTTTTGCTAAGAATCGCTTCCGTATTTCGATAAATTGTTTGTGCACCTATTCACCCCCCTCTAGGTGTTTATACTAGCTATCTCAATTGGTATCAGAGCTCGTGTACTCACTTTGTTTGAAGTGTTTTACTTCGAGTTAAAGATCCATGGCTAGTATGCTAGCACCGTGGCTGATGGAAGGGCAAAGTAATACCGACCACCCTACTTTGATGGAAAGGATTACAACATCTGGAAAACAAGATGAAAGCTTTCCTACGATCAAAGGATCCTCTCGGAATGGGACGTTGTAGAAAAAGGAATTACTCCTACAAACCTGCATCGGTCCTAAAAGAGGGAAAGAAACCTGAGACCAGCGGAATGACTCAGAAGAGATAAACAAGAGACAAGCACTCGATGCAAAAGCAATTTACTCTTTATATTGTGCTTTGTCACCAACTGAATATAATAGAATATTTTCTTGTGTTACAGCAAAAGAAGTCCGGGACAGATTGCATATCACCTATGAAGGAACAGACGAGTGAAGGAAACCAGAATTAACATACTTCTCGGTCAATATGAAGCCTTCAAAATGAAACCAGAGAATCTATAACCGACATGTTTAGCCGTTTTACAGATATTGTCAATGGTCTTGAGAATTAAAGACAAAAAATTTCTGATCCCATGAAGGTAAACAAGCTACTGCGTGGACTCTCCAAGGATTGGAATCACATAAAGACTTCGATAAGAGAGACGCAAAGAATTATGCCACTATCTGTCGACGAGCTGATTGGAACTCTTCAGTCTTATGAAGTGGAACGGATCAATGAAGATGAAGATCCAAAAGGTAAGAAATTCATTGCATTAAAATCAAATGATGATTCTGATGATACAGATTCTAAAGATGATATGGACGATGAGGAGCTTACTCTCATGATAAGAAGATTCGAAAACCTGAATAGAAAAGGAAGAAGGTTCAACTCAAAGAAACAAAGCTTTCAAGGACAGCATACCAAGTCTGTTGATGATGAGGAACCAAATAAAGATGTAGTCTCGCTTTGAATGCAAGAAAAAGGGACACATTAGACCCAACTGTCCTCTTCCTCAAGAAGAAGAGAGGAAAAGCTGAAAAATTTCGAAAAGCTCTCAAAGCCGAAACCTAGAGTGATACGAGTGTGAAGAAAGTGATAATGAATATGCCAATCTATGTCTCGATGGCACACCGACTCGAGACTCTAGATCGACTCCTGGATCGACTGACAAATGAATTTGAGGCAAGTAATTTTAAAATTCCTGTCAAAGTTTCTAAATACATTGATGAACTGTGTTTTAGTCTTAAGACTTCTCTCAAAAGAATTTCCGAACTGAAAAAGGAAAACTCAGCTCTAAAACAAAAGGAAAATGTTTTAGTAGAAAGAGTTAAAAGTCTAGACTTGACTGTTTCCGCTCTTAAAAAATGAAGATAATCTTTTAAAAGAAAATGCTCTTTTAAAAACAGACTTGTCAAATATTTCAAAGAAATTTTCAATAGGTCTCGAGAAACTTGAAAAATTCTTTCAGCTCAAAGACTTTACTTCAATAAGTCTGGTCTAGGTATGTCAAAGAAAACAATTCCCTTGATTGATTTTCCTAAAGTAAAAGAAAGAATTAAGAAAAGACCCTTGAAAGAGGCTTACAAAAATCATTTCAAGAAAGTTTTTGTAAAACCCGTAGGTAGAAATGCTCTCGGATGTTCAAAGTGCAATAGTCCGGATCACTTTGAAAAAGAGTGTCCTATGGTATGGAAACCTCGTTAAGAAAGTATGGGCTAATATTGTTTATCTTACTAACACCAAAGGACCCAAGAAAATTTGGGTACCAAAGAAAGCTTGAGACTTTATTTTAAATGCAGGTCTCCGTCAAGAAAAAGGTAAAGTGGTATCTTGACAGTGGATGTTCAAGACACATGACAGAGACTCAAATTGTTTTATAAAGCTTGCTCAAGTAAATGGTGGAAAAGTTTCATTTGGAGGAAACAAGAAAGGAAGTATTGTGGGATTTGGAACCGTGAAAATTGGAACTCTCACAATAAGTAATGTTTCCTTAGTGGAAGGACTCAATTACAATCTTCTCAGCATTAGTCAATTGTGTGATACTGGTTTCAAGATCTTCTTTCGAGAAGGAACATGTTCTGAAATCAGTAAAGATTCTACTCAATCTTTCATGAGTCGAAGACATGGAAATATCTATCTTCTGGATGTGAAACCAAATGAATCGCAATGTCTTATCTCAATTCAAGACGAAGCAAGCTTATGGCACAAAAAGCTTGGTCATGTCAACATGAAGCAATTAGCCAAAATCTCATCAAAGCAGCTAGTTCGAGGACTACCAAAATTGCCATACCAAAAGACTGATCCATGCACTCCATGTATTCTGGGAAAGCAGGTAAGAAATTCATTTAAGCCAATAAATCATGTCTCGACTAATCATGTACTACAGTTGCTGCATATGGATCTCTTTGGACCAACCAGAACACAAAGTATTGGGGGTAAGAAATATTGCCTAGTAATTGTTGACGATTACTCCCATTTTACTTGGGTATATTTCCTTGCAAGTAAGTCCGAAACCTTTTCGTATTTTGAAAAATTTGCTAAAAAGGTTCAAAATGAAAAGGATGTGTTATCTCTAGTATAAGAACAGATCACGGAGGTGAATTTGAAAATCAAGATTTTACAAAATTTTGTGATGAATTTGGCTTTAAGCATGTGTTCTCCTCTCCATATACTCCTCAAAAAATGGAGTTGTGGAAAGAAAGAACAGATCTCTTCAAGAAATGGCTAGAACTCTTTTAATTGAAAGTAAAATTTCTTCACGATTTTGGGCTGAAGTCAAGTTTCAACAGCATGCTATATCATCAATAGAGTCTTCTTAAGATCTATTTTACAAAACCCCTTATGAGTTATTCAAAATAAGAAGCCTATTGTTTCATACTTTCATGTATTCGGTTGCAAATGTTTTATATTGAAAATGCAAAAGATCGAGTTGGTAAGTTTGAAGAAAGATTAGATGAAGGTATCTTCCTTGGATATTCTACATCAAGCAAAGCCTACAGAGTCTATAACAAGAAGAGCCGCCCCTGGAGGAGTCAATGAATGTCAAATTTCAAGACTCAACGCAAGATGAATCAAGTCGACTCATCAAGAAGAGTCCGAACTCGCTCCGTACTCTCAAAGCTTACAACTCAAGAAGCATCTCAAACTCGAAGACCAACATCGATTGTTAGTGAAGATCCAAATAAAGAAAGAGATCATCAACTGCATAAATCAACAAGTAACTAGAAGCATAAGTCCAAGTCATCCCAAAGATCTTATAATTGGTGAAATTAATGAAGGAATTCGCACTGCATCCAAAAGGCGAGAAGAGTCTAGTGCTGTGGCACTCGTTTCTGAAATTGAACCAAAGAGCATAAAAGAAGCTTTATCTGATGAAAGTTGGATTGAAGCTATGCAAGAAGAGCTCAGACAGTTCAACATTAATGATGTCTGGAAATTGACATCCAAACCAAAAGGTAAAACTGTTAATGGGTGTTCAAACAAGATGAATGAGAAAGGAAAAATCATAAGAAACAAAGCAAGACTCGTGGGCCAAGGGATATACGCAAGAAGAAGGAATAGACTATGATGAGACTTACGCTCCAAAGAGCAAGGTTAGAAGCTATTCGTCTATTACTCGCGTTGCTTGTTATAAGAATTTCAGGTTATTCCAAATGGACGTCAAAAGCGCCTTCCTAAATGGATTTATCCATGAGGAAGTTTATGTGGAACAACCACCAGGGTTTGAAGACCCAAAGAAGCCGACTCGGTCTTGACCGAAAAGGCTTTGTATGGTTTAAAGCAAGCACCTCGGGCTTGGTACGACAGATTAAGTAAGTTCTTAATACAAAATGGTTTTGTCAAAGGTAAAGTAGATACGACTTTATTTATCAAAAAGGAAAACAAAAGTTTCTTACTTGTTCAAATATATGTGGATGACATTATTTTTGGATCCTCTAATGAAAATCCGTGCAAGAAATTTTCTAAGTCTATGCGGATGAGTTTGAAATGAGTATGATGGGAGAATTAACATTCTTTCTTGGTCTTCAAGTAAAACAATTGAAGGAAGGAACTTTTATTTATCAAGAAAAATATGTTAATGATCTTGTCAAAAGCTTTGACTGGAAAAGTGCAAAAAGACCAACATACCAATGTCAAGTTCTTTAAAGATAGACAAAGATGAAGAAGGGAAGAAAGTTGATCAAAAGCTGTTCAGAGCATCATTGGATCACTTCTTTATCTTACTGCTTCTAGACCCGACATTTTGTTAAGTGTTTGCATCTCGTGCTAGGTTTCAATCGATCCTAGAGAATCTCATCTCGGTGCTGCGAAATGCATCATTAAATACATTGCTTCATCATCAAGCATCGGTCTTTGGTATCCAAAGAAGGGAGACATTAATCTTCTGGGATATTCAGACGTAGATCTGGCCGGTTGCAGAGTTGATAGAAAGAGCACTTCGGGAACTTGCCGCTTGCTTGGAAGCGTGACGTTGTCTTGGTTCTCAAGGAAACAAAGCATTGTGTCTCTTTCAACAAATGTAAGTAGAGTATGTAGCTCTTGGAAGCTGCTGTTCGCAAATTTTATGAATAAAACAACAACTAAGAGACTTTGAAATTGAAGACTCATGCACGGAGATTAATTGCGACAACACTAGCGCTATCAACCTCACCAAAAATCCAATTCTCCATTCAAGAGCAAAGCATATAGAGATTCGACATCACTTTATTAGAGACCATGTTCAAAATGGAGATATTTCAATTCAGTTTGTTGACTCAAAGAATCAACTGGCGGATATATTTACAAAGCCTTTGGAGAAAAATCAATTTGAATCTATTCGTTCCAGACTCAACCTTTTAAGGTATGAGGATATCACAGTCTAAAGACTTTCGACTCGGACTTACAAGACTTTATCCGAAAGACAGTCTTGGCACGACCGTCGACCGTAAGTCTTTCTCTCTCTAATCTTATCTTGAAAAGGTACGATCGTCGACCGTGTTTAAAATTGTTGCTATATTTAATTGATGAAAATATTGCATCGTTTCATTTATAAAAAAAAAAAGGAAGTTATTTTTGAAATAGCTATTTTTGCGGAAAAAGACAGTTATTTTGAAAAGGCGTCTTTTTATTTCCTTTGTGACGGTTCGTTTATCCCTCTTTTTAACCGATCGTGCACCGTCGATTCCTCTTCATTTTACTCTAAAAAACCCTAGAAAGCATCGATCCCCCATTCCCGTTTGTCTTCTTTGTTTAATCTTCAAAAAGTTGTCATCTTTCCTGGGAAAGTCAAGCAAGGAATCTTCCAAAAAATGAGAAATATGTCATCTTCAAGAAAGTCTTCGAGAATTGCAAGCAGGGGACCACGGCGAATGAGTGAGGGGCCTACGCACTTCGATCTTACTGAGGAAGAAGTAAATCTAGAACAGCAAAGCGAGCCCACAACATTCTCAGCGGCAGCGTCATTCTCCACCATCTAGTCCTCAAGGCGTTGTTCATCAACATCAGAAGAAATCATCGATGATGCACTCGTAAGAGTTCAAAAGCCCGCTTTTATTTACAAGCTATATCGTGCCTTAAAAGGAACTCGTACTCCTTTGAACTATGTTGATGACTTTCTTAAAGACAAAGGATATAGGAACGAATATATCTTTCTGCGGAAAACGGAAAGTTTGGGAATTGCTCGTAAATGGGTGGCTGAGGAAACCCTTGCAAATATCCCAAGTGATCCTCGTGGATCAAATAATCCTGTAGATGGGAATGATGATGACAATTTGTACAGCCTATTTCAACCGAAAATGGGTATTGCGGCTGAAATTCAAGGAAAAAGGGGAGATTTGTTCAGATCAAAGGAACAAAAGGATCTGTACTCGAAATTGCTGAAGCGTGGGGTAATAAACCCTAGGAGTGTGGATTTTGATTTTTTGGATGCTGTGAATGTGAACTTGAGGGAAAAGTTCAATCATCTTCAACTTGAAAAGTTCTGTTCGACAATATAGAGGCTTATGCTTTGAATTAATCGCATATTTCTATTCAAATCTTAGCTTTTTGGATGCGAATAGATTCTCCTTCAGCGTTAAAGACCAAGATTATGTTGTGGATATGAATATGCTGGCAGATGTGTTAGGAGTTGAAAGAGGAAGATATCAACCGATCAAAGTTTCCATTGCTCGAGCCACACTTGAACTGGTGAAGGACAGGAGAACAGATGAGAAGATCACCTATTTAAGGATGAGTGCATTCAACATCTTGCTTCACAAGATTGTGATTAATTGCCTTTGACATAAATCAACTTCCAAGACTGATGTTTCAAGTTCAGAGGCCAAGCCGATGTATGCCATTCTCTTTGGAAAAGGTTTTCTCTCCTCACACCGTTATGTTTCACATGTATAGAGCAATGATGAAGGACATAGGTCAACTCCCTTCAAGCCTTGTTACGAAGTTATTCGACATCTGAATATTCAGCCTCCACAAATCTTTTGTGTTCGACCATGCGATCATATGGTGGTAGGACTGAAAATGGTCACCAAAATGCGTCTGAAGGAACTAAGCAAGGAATTGGAGAAATTCAAGGAGAAGACTCCTGCCAAATCTCATCAACTCTCTTCTGCTGCTAAAAGAAAAGGGAAGGAGCCCATGGCTGCTCCATCCAAGAGAAGAAGACCTCTCCTCGTTGAGGATGAAGATGATGACGAAGACATCACCATCTCTGCAATGGCTTTGAAGAATTTAAGTCGTCCTGTTCCACAGAAAGAATTGGGAACAAATGACAAAAGAAGCAGAGGAGAAGGAAGGAGAAGAAAGAGAAACTGAAAAAGAAGTAGAGGAGGAAAGACCTGAAGAAGAAAGAAGAGAAGAAGGAGAACCTAAGGAAATCTCTTCTCCACCAATTCGTAGGCATGGAAACAGGGGAGATCTATTTTTTGTGGTTGAGAACTAAACTAGACTTGGACTTGACTGCTTCTATTAACTAGTATTGATATCTTATGGATGGCTTTTCATATATTAGACTAACCTATTTTTTGTGGTTGCAGATTCTAGTGTTATTCTTTTAAGCCATTTATCTCTATAAGATATGCATATGTGTTTGAGAAATGTTTTGCAGGTCATAGTTATCCAAATCTGCAGGAAAGTTTTGTCACCATCAAAAATGGGGAGATTGTTGGAGAAATCTTCTTGAAGTATTTTGAAGTTGACAAAACGTTTCTATCAGTCTAGTCTGAAGGTTTGCAGACTCTGATATTTAAAGTCTGAAGACTTCCGGACTGCCAGACTCAAGACTTAAAGTCTATCCTCATTGACAGTCTATAATCCGTTGAAGAAAGGTTATCCAGAACTGGATGTTTCGTTAAGGATTTAACCTTATCATCTGGAGAAGATCTTGTGGCTGGAAAAGACATAACAGAATCCTTTGATTGATCAAGATTGATTCAATGATTGAAGATTCGAAGATTGTCTAAATATTATTGGAAGGTTTTACTTATGGAAACCGAGATCCTGATTGTATGAGCGAACAGGATTGATGGGTTATCAACACGTTCCTTTAATAGCTCGAACAATCTTCCTAATTGATTCCGTCCAACGGGTAGATTGGAGGAACTCCTTTGGTAAGTGCCAACGGGTATGATAGCATAAAGGAGTACATAAGGAAGACGTTCTTAGTTGTTCGAGGTGTGCGTGATAGAAGAATTCCAAAGTCTGAAGCTCCTTTTTTGTTTAGACAATTCCTTGAGCGAATACTTGTATACAAAAGAGAGTCTATATTTGTGAGAAACCTTGAGGAGGTGTGGTAGAACATCTACACCGTGAAATCAAAGCAAAGCTGTGCTGTAACTTCTCTTTTGATCATGGTGAAATACAGCCGGTGGGCTGTCGATGCGGAAGAGTGGACGTAGGCTTGGAATAAGCCGAACCACTATAAATCTTGTGTTCAATTTTCTCTTCCTCACTCTCTCTACCTCGATCGTATTTCATTTTGTTAATCAAGAGATAATTTCCTTTCTATCATTTGCTAAGAATCACTTCCGTATTTCGATAAATTGTTTGTGCACCTATTCACCCCCCCTCTAGGTGTTTATACTAGCTATCTCACCCAGCCAGGGAGTGTAAATGCCGGAAGCCCTGTCGGAGGTTTCTGCCCAAAGGGAATGCCTCGTGATGCTAGTTGGGATGTGAGATGCTTGGAATGTGGGGGGCCGGATGCCCGTGGCCCGGGAGGCTGAATGCCTAAGCCTCGAAGGTCTTTGCCTGAGGGGATAATGAAATTGATGATTTGAGGAATGGGTGATGTGGTGATCACATTGAAAGCTAAAAGTGGAAATTAAATCATGATATGATATGCATGATGATATGCATGATGATAATGATGATGATATGTGATGTGAAATAATGATGATCACCCATGATATGATATGCATGATGATGATGTGATGATGATATGTGATGTGAAATAATGATGATCACCCATGATATGATATGCATGATGATATGCATGATGATGATGATGATGATGATGATATGTGATGTGAAATAATGATGATCACCCATGATATGATATGCGTGACAATATGCATGATGATGATGATGATGATGATGATATGTGATGTGAAATAATGATGATATGATATGCATGATGATATGCATGGTGATGATAATGATGATGATATATGATATGGCATGTGTAATGAGATGATGTCATAATGATGATGGCATGTATGATGTAATGATGCCATGATGATGATGGCATGTGTAATGTAAAAATGTCATGATGATGATGACATGTATGATACGATGATGATACACATGTATGTATTATAAATTGATATGATGATGCATGATAGTATGTGCATGGCTTCAAGGTAAGTAATGCCTGCAATGCATGTGTGATTTGCATGATGCATTGAGTTGTTATTGGATTCCTTATCTGCTGAGTGGTTGTACTCATCCCTTTGGGGACCCATATTTCAGATTAGCAGTATGCCGCTTCCTGCCGTCACGCGTGGTGTATTTTACGGTCTACTATCTGATGTAGAGGTCGAGTGTGCTGAGATAGACTATCCCTCTGTTCCTGGACTGACTTTTATTTGAGTACGTTGTCTAGTGATGTATGACGTAGGCCTGGTTGAGGGCCCTGTCATTCAGGAGTTCATATTCGTACATGTTTGTCGGGATGGAGCGATGCGAGGGATGTTGCCGCCGCCACCACCTAATGCACTGGGTTGGGTGTGAGACCCGTGCGCGACGAGTAGGGGCTGTTTCTTTTTTGGGATAGTTAGCTGACACTTATGATGGGGGTTGTGCACGTGTGATGTTGAGGGTTGAGGGTTCTTTTTTGAGGCTTTAGGCTGGACATGGCTGAGTCCTAGCTTTTCCTTTTTGATGTACCGACCCAAAAGAAGTCCCATCTTGAAAATATATATGTAAATAAAGTGTCGTGGCTTGTCTATAAAATTATGGTGATTAGTGGTGTGTATTTGTATCATGGTTGGTAGGGGGAGAGACGTGATGTTTTAATTTGCTTCCGCTAATGAGTCACGTTGGGACCGTTTTGTTTTTTTGTTTTTTGTTTTTAAATGTGTCTGCGAATTAGAACACTTCTTCAAAGCAGAAAGGTGATGAGGTGTAACATTAGTGCTGGTGACGACTTGCGAAGGGTTCGGGGTGTCACAGGCAAGGCAAAAAGCAATTGTTCAAACAGTATGGTCTAGAGTGCTGAGAATGAGTAAAGTTGATATATGATTCCATTGTGCCATAATATGATGATATGTGGGTTATGTGCCATGTCATTTAGTAGTTAACCATGATATTTGGGTTATGTGCTATGTGGTTCAGTGCTTAATGATGATATTCAAGTTATGTGCCATGTGATTTAGTGGTTAACAATGATATTCGGGTTATGTGCCGTGTGAATTAGTGGTTAAATATGATAGTTAGGATAGATAAGAAGTTAAATGGAATATTTGGATGATGTGCCATGTGTCTAAGTGGTTGAATATTATATTTGAGTTATGAGCCATGTGGATTAGTGGTTAAACATAATATTTGGGTTATGTACCATGTGGATTAATGATTAAAAATGATATTTGGATTAGTGAATAAGTGTTTAAATATGATATTTGAATTATGTGCCATGAGTTTGAGAAGTGAATGGTGCATATGTGTGTGATATAGAGTAACGCACATGCATGAAACAATGGCATATGATAAGTGAAGTTGCATATCACATGAGTATCGTATGGGCTAATTGAGAAATATAAGAAATGGAATTGTGATAGTATGCTCATGTGATCACCTAAGGCCTTGATGTGTTTTACACAAGGTGTGAACCGGTCTTGAGGCCCCGATTAAGTTCGGATGCCCCTAAGTCAATGGGATGTCATTCACAAATGGATTTCGGAACGAAGCTCCTTACAAAAATACCCTTAAGTCAATGGGATGCTGTGCTCGATAAGGCGAGATGATCCCTCGTTACGCCGGATAATTGTGAACCTTTGGGTTGGCCTTAGGTCCTAAGTGGCCATAATAATTTGGACAAATGTGTATGGAAAGTGCATGACATTTGTATGTGATTGGGTTTGGATAATTGCATGGCATGAGCGTGTGACTTAGATCATAATGCGCATTCGTATGTTTGGCTTGAGAGCATGAAATCTACATTATGGAATTGCATGTGCGTCTGTATTGATGGCTTTGATTAATAAATTTGTTGTTATGATAATAGTGAGAGAAAAGTAAGAAGAGCGTTGCCACACTTTGCCATCGATATACAATCGCACATTTAGGGCACTTCTGAGGTGAACGACTTCCCTATGTGAAGTTTAGGAAGTTCACTCATTAAGTCTATCTCATATTTGTTTGTTGAAATATTTATAAGCCCTAAGAATGGTTGAACTATTATGTCAAATTCGTTTTTGACCTCCCTGTCAAACACAATTAGAAGGTGATGGAGTACTCGATCGCAGGAGGGGTTACGTGCACTACACTCATTACGTCATGACCATTTGGGTCAATTAGGGCTTGCCAAATCTCATGCCACACCAACTCGTGGCATGGTATTTTTAGGTGGGCAGCGAGAGCCATGGTCCCATCCGTGATTTCAACGGTCCACCGAGGGTTGAAGGCACTGGAGGAGGCATCAGCTAGGATGCCAAGGAGGGGGACATTCCCAATGGAGAGGTGTCTGACCCTAAGCTTGACCTCAATCTAATCGCCGAGCCGGAGCCATGGATCCCGAAGGCCATAGAGGCTTAGGTAGTGGTGGGGTTGATAGCACTTTTTGGACCACCCTCGTAGTATTAGAGGTGTAGGTTTACCTCGAGCCCTTTTGTAGGAGGTCGTGGCGAAGCGGTTAAGCATGTTGAACAGGATGAAGCTGATTATTTAATTTTGAACTCGCTATGTATGAGATGATGACTCATGAAGCTCATATATGATTATGTTTTAACTATTCCTATTGATTGATGGTTAGAAATTTGTTTATGTTTCTACTTGTGCATTTTAAATGTTATTGAGAATTAGGTCAGCAACGCCTATTGGGACATCGCAACCAAATGACCAAAAGATAAGTAAAGGTTTGATGGGTACGGGTTGTTGTGTGGCCGTAGAGGTTCGGGGCATGACACTCTTATACTACTTTGATAGAAAAACCGTAGTCGGATTAACGCAGCGGAATATAATAATCTCCCATCTTGTGTAAACCTAATAAGAACCGATATAGTAGAGAAAAATAAATATCAAACATGCAAACACAATGCGATTTCTTATATAGAAAACCTCCTCAGTGTGAGGAGTTAAAAAATCACAAGACCGGAGTCCACCCAAAAATCCTCATTATCAACAAAATCGAGTAAAAAAAGTTCTTTTCTAGTAAATACTAGAGGTACATACCAACAAAGACCTCAAGAACATCATTTTTGGCAATATGCATAAATTTCACAAGAGATCAAGGATAAATTTGACCAAAAATGGAAATTTTGATCAACTCATAAAAAACGTGGTGTAGGAAGCTTGAAACAAAAATCAAATTGTCCAGATTCGAGAAGAGTGCATGTGACATCTCGAAAGTTTGCCCATGATTCGGATAAATGAAATGGTTGTTTCGCCGACATGCTTATGGTTGATTTACTCGAAATTGATCACTCATGAGTTAACTAATCTATTAGATGAGGCTATTAAGAGACATAAACGCGACATACTAGAGAATTCGATCGGAAATCGACCGCTCGACCATAATAATCGACAATGGTCAATACGACATTGTTATAAATCGATTAGCGAACGGATATAGGTCAATTCAATGGAATCACGTAGTCGAATTGTGGGTGGTTCCGCATGATTGCGATATTCGCGTCGAACGGCAATAACCCGATCTTCTATCGATATTATATTCGGAACACGTAATTGAAACCTTGCGATTATGTGACAACTGAGGGTCGTCTACGATTCAGAGACGCACAAACATGGATAGAAAATTATAGACTATGGGTCAAACGTGCTAAAATCCCTAAAAGCTACCCAATATGTTAGGTCGTACTAAAGTCGCGTTCGGTCGATTTTAACCACGAAATTGAATTTGATTTTGGGAATTGGATGTTCGAGCATGTCACAATTCATTAATTAGACATTGTCTCATCTTTCGGCAAATTTTTGTTGAGTCCAAAAATTTTGCGGAAAATCGATTTTCAGACAAACAAGAAAATTTAAGGAAATTTGGATCAAGAGGAAAAAGGGGAAATTTGCTGCCAAAAAAGGCTTGTTTGTGAGAAAGTAGAAGAAATTTGGGAATGGATGACCATTTTACTTTGAGAGCATGAAGACTTTAGAGGCATGTCATGAGTGGTTAGATATTTCTCAAGGTTTCTCATTGGTTGTTCATTTAACTCTTTTTTTCTCTCTCTCCCATTTCCCTCCTCTCCATGCACACGTTCAGCCCTTTAGCTGCCCATCTTCCTCTTCTGCTTCTTCTTCTTACCTTCTTCTTTCATGTTCTTCATCCCCTCTTCCAACTGCCGACCCTCATTCCTCCACTTTCCCCTACCAGCAACCGCACGCCTCCACCGTCATTTTAACCGCCACATCATCCCACCACCAGGATTTCCACCACCACCAACTTACCCCTACCCACCGTCCAACTCCATTCTCCACCGCCAGTCCTCCATCTCCAACGTCAACCCACTGCAACTCCATTTCCACCTCACGCCCAACATAAAAACCGCCACCTTCAGCATCATCTTTTTGTTGCACCCTCATCATCCCTCACCACTCGATCACTCCAGCTTCTCCATTTTCCTTCGCTAGCTGCCACACACCCAGCAACCCTAGTCAGCACCATCCGCCCAACACCAGCGTCCAGCCAAGCCGCATTTGTCACCGACCAGCAACAGCTCTCGTGCCCAGCACCACCCCGTCTCGACCAGCAACCACTGTGTCAACTCCAGCAGTCCTCGTGCCCAGCGGCTCAGCCCCACCGAACAACCCTCCATCGAGCACTTGTAGGGCAGCCATAGCCACCAATTGAGCCTCATCCGAGCCGCGATTGTCTCGACTTCTCATCACCATCGCGTTGCCGTCGCTGTGAGCCTGCTGCCGTCCTAATCCAGTGAGTTAACTCCCTAATCCTTGATTATGCCATTAATTGCGATTATGGGGTGTTTAGTTTAGTGCTAATCATGGTTAGATTAGTACTAAGATGGATTAGTGTTGATCAAGCATGGTTAGGTTAGTTTACCTTAGTTAGGTTAGTTTACTTTGGTTAGGTTAGTTAACCATGGTTAGGTTAGTTAATCATGGTTAGGTTAATTAATCATGGTTAGGTTAATCAAGTTGGATTAGCTAAATTAATCACAATTTACTTAATTAATAGTAATTAGCGTAATTAGTGATGGATTAGTTGTTTCGTAGAATTTTACTCTCATTTTCTTGGAGGGAATTTTGCGTGATTTTGATGGCTTATATGTGCTATGAGGTGCAATTGATTGCTTGATGGTAGTTATTGAATTTTAGTATAAAACTCGGTTTTATGGGCTTTTAAATGGGAAAATGCTAGGTGGCAATTTTTGATGCCAATCTTTATGTACTATATAAAACCGTGGAGTTTTAAAATAGGACCCTACCAAGTTTGACATATCACTTTTGAATGCGTGACCATGCACGATTATTTTATCGGGATTTTTAATAAGAAGAAAAACGGGCCAAGTTCATTATTTGAAAACGACGCATTTGAATGCAAAGCATGGTATTCTTGGTTAAATATATGCTTGTATGGTCATTAAGTGAACCCGTCTTGATGCGTTTACGTGGGATGATGCTCGATTTTATCGGATGCCCAGCGGGGGTCTGGAAGCCGAGTCGCAGTTGAGGCCGAACCAATGCCCCTTTATTGAATGCCGTCTAGGCGGGGGTTGTAGACGTTGCTGTGCCCAATGGGGCGGGACAATGCCCGATTTCGCTGGATGACCGCCGACTTTTGAGTTGACCATGGCCAATGGGTTGTAATAATCGAAACACGCCTGAATGGTTGTAATACTTTGCACCTGATTATGAGGCAAAATTGCTAGGCATGGTATAGGCTGTGTCATAACGGTTTTACCTTATAATTGGGACTCGTGTGAATATTTGAAGGGTGAAAATTATGTTTTTTGGTTATTAATTACGCTTGTTGTATTTATAATGGCATATGTGATGCACTAATATGCAGGGACATGTCAAGGCAAGGTGAGTTTTGTATGGTGCGTGGTTAGGACCACCTTCGAGGTGAATTTGCATCCTAATCGGGGTTTAGGCTGTTGACTCACTGAGATTTATCTCACCCCATTGTGGTTAAACATTTTAGGGTTGTAGCGTGGATATCTGCTGAGTGCGAATGTGGTGGGCGTGAGATGCGACACCTTTTGGCTGGCCCTACCATTAGTGAAGTTTAGGTTAACCCTAGTCCCTAAAGGTTTTTGAGAGGGTTAATAGGAAGTGGCCATGGAAAGGCTTGTAAGTATTAAACTTCCTAAGGTTAACAGTTGATAAATGAATATGTTGTTTTCAGCAATGTTTGCCATGTTTTACCATCCCTATGTTTGTTTATTGGCTGGGGTTTATTTAATTGGCTTCTGCATGTGCTTAATTGAAAGATAAAAGAATGGGTCAGCGACGCGTCCCGGGAAGTCGCATTTTTAATCGACTGCCAAGGGATGTGCGCATGCCGGGGTTTGGGACATGATAGTGCACCATGGACACATTGACAAAATTTCAGCTTAATAAAACCACGAATCGACATTTTATGCCAATTTGCTATAATGCAAACTAAATCATAAACCCTAAATTTTCTGCTTTCTCTTTTTCTCTTGTTATTGCTTCTCTACTAACTTCTTTGCGGTTACCACTTAAAAGATAGCAAAAAATCATATTTGTCCATATGACTTATCATATGGGCTCAAGTCCTTTTGGGCTTACTATTCATTGAGTTTCCTCCACATGGGAGTGAACTCAACTAACAAAAAGAACTTAGAGATCCAATGGAGCTATAAAATTGATTAGATGCAATTCATTTCCAAGTTTTGACTTGAAACTGATGATTTTATGCTGGATGGTGCACCCCGTGCTCGAGCCCAATATGATATCATACGACCATGTGCTCAAGATTAGATCAATTCAGCTCAATTTTTAATCTAAAACTTGAGCTTCATCTCAAGTCCTCGCATATAAAAAAAATCAAAATTAATGTAATATCCATTTTCCTTATAATTTGAATACGTTGATATTTTTGATATAAACATTATTGATATTTTTAATTAGGCTAGCAAGCCACTTGACTGAGTCCTTGAAAATTCGAGCTTGCACTTAACCGTAGACTTGCACCACACAAATCGACTCAGCCACTCGACCCGGTTTACAAGCCTTTGAGTCATTAATGGTTTTTTTTTTTTTTTGATGCCAAGGCAATCCCGTACATCCGGTAGCCGGCAGGTAAACCCTGGAGTGGCGCTAGTGGAGGACCCACCACCCCGGCGCCACACTTAAGACACCAAATGCCTCATCTAGGTTTTGAACCCCTCACCTTTGAGCAAGAATCAACGGAGTTCTTATCTAGCAAAGCCACCACGGCCGTGGTAAAGGAAAATAAATCTGGAAGATTTAAAATTGAGTTTCGACAGCTAACAAAGTTGACTGCTAAAAATTGAACTAGAAATATTATTCGATAACAGTTAAATATCTATTGCGGAGTATCAAAAGTTTCTTACTAAACATTGGATTGTGGATAATCAACATATTATTTCATGTCAGAAATTGCCAAACCTTTGTTACTGATGATTAAAACAAATTCGTGGAGAAAATGACATCACAAGTGCTATAACTTCCATATAACATTCACTTGAATACCATAATGTTTTTTTCTTTTCAATCACTTCATTGAGATCTAAGCTCATCTCCATCTGTCTATCTTTGTTCTTTCCCTCGTCTCAGTCTTTATCATCTCCCTCCGACGCCAACCGAAGATCCTGACCATTTCCAACTTCAACCCGTGTCTCTGCCACCTCGATCGAAGACCGGCCAAGGTGTTTGACCTAGGAATAATCTTGATTCATGGTCAATGAAGCCCCAAATAGGTTTGAGGTGCTTCGGTAGCCCCATATTGAGGTTGATCTTGGCATGTGACCAAGTAGAATTTCCCAGTTGCGACTCCATATTCTTCTAGCTTTGCTTCTTAATCACAGGATATAAGGCCAGCTCACATGTAGAATTGAGAACCGAATCGGTTTAAACAGGTGTGAAGAAGGGACATAGAAGGTATTTGATTGTTTGCTGGAGATTTGTTTGTGTACTTTTGGGCATTTGCATAATAGAAACAAAGCATCATTTTTCTTAAATGAGAGTAATTAGTTTGTTTAGGAGCGCGCATGACAAAATTTTTGTTTCTCTATTTCTCTATATTTTTGTTCCCTGGAATAGGTTCGGAATAGAAATCCGTTTGGTAACACAATTTCATTTTTCTATTTCTAGAACAGATTTCTATTCTATAAATAGATTTTGAGCACAAATCGGAAGTTAAAATTTTTAGCTTTTCTATTTCTAGAATAGAAATGATAAATCAAAATTTTTCTCATCGTTCACTCTCATCATTCCTCATCGCCCACTTGCCACTCATGGGATGCCAAATGCCTGCTACCGGTTGTCGGCCGCTCGCCACCGGCCTCGGCCACCAATCGCCCACCTGCCACCGGACGTCAGCTGACAGTCACTACACTCCGGCTGTTCGTCGCCAACCCCCAGTTGTCAGATGCCGGATGTCCACCGGTCGTTGGCTACTTATTGCCAATCATTGGATGTCGGAGGCTCATCACCAACCACCGGATGTTTGCCGCCGATCGTCCACCGCTCGCCACCGGCCGCCGGATGTCGGTCGCCTGCCACTCGCCGCCAAACTCCGACCACTGGCCACCTACCGCCGGCCTCCTGTTGCCGATCTCGAGATGTCGGACGTTGAACTCTAGATGTTGGACACTGGTTGTCGGTCACCGGACTCGATGTCGAACTTCAAACTATGGCCGCTTGCCGTCGGTCATTGGACTTGGTACTAGACGCTGAACATCAGACTTTGGAATTTGGCTGCCTGCCGTTGGTCATCGAATGTTGAACACCTGTCACCTAAAGTTGAACTCCGGCCATTGGACGACGGTCGTTGTTGCTCCTAGAAATAGAAATTTTATTCTGTTATTAAACAAAATTTTATTTTAGTAGAAATTTTGAATTTTTATCAAACACATTTTTTTATTCAGAAACTCATCCGTGGAATAGAAATTGAGAAATCAATTTCTGGCCAAAATTGATTTATGTTCTAGAAATTTTGTCATGCGCGCCCTTAGTGATATTTAAGTACATTTGTGACATCCTCGTTCCAACCTGGTTTTTCATAACGGAATTATTCTAGCAAGTGATCTTTGGACGAGAGTGTCTTGAGGATTGATAGGCCAAGAGGACATCAAGAAAGGCCATTTAGGGGAAAAAAACTCGATTTTTCATCAGCAAGGGCATATGAGTGCGGAAAAATGGAAATGAGCCACGAATGAGGATCCATTGGGCCCAAGCCTAAGTGGGTATCCCAAGGCCCACACGTCTAAGGGGTGGGAAGCCAAGGGAGGCCCATGGGCCCCTCAAAGCCCATCAAACCCTTTTGACACAATCTTAGCTCTAAATGCATAAAAGGATGTGAATAGTGCATGAATAGTGTGAGATCTTGGTGAAATGACCAAAATGCCCTTCTATTGGACTAAAGAAAAAGGGCAAAAATGGAAGAAGAGCAAGGAAAGGGCGGGCATAGATGTGGGCGGGAAAGGAGGCTTTGAAATCCAATCTACCTAGACTAATCTAGTCCTATCAAGCCACTTGAGTGTGGATGCTTCCTTTAACTACTAAGATTTTGCTTATTTCGCAAGTCACCTTGATGGACATGAGCCCAAAGGATTTGACGAGCATTTATGGAGACTAAACCTCATTCTCTCTCCTCCCTTCCTCTCCCTCATGTCGGCCACTCACTTTCCCTCACTCTCACTTTCATTTCCTCACTTATTTGCTCTCAAATTCTCTCTCTCTCTCTCTCTCTCTCTCTCTCTCTCTCTCTCTCCTTGACACCACCGAAGCCGCCCTCTCCCTTATCATCTTCATTTCAAGCTCATTTCTTCATTTTTCACTTGTTTTCTTCACCGACGACGACCTATTGAACTCTTGGCACCAGATTGCCCTCTTGCTCTGTCGTATGACCACCGGATCACCACCATCCAGTTGCCATCCAGCCTTGTAGTCCTCTCCCCCAACATGTTCTGAAGCCTGAGTCGTCCATGAATGGCTTTCTAGCCTTTGATTAAGGTTTTCATTGCATTTAGGAAGTAATTTAGGGTGATTAGTGTTAAACATGTTGTTTAGATGATGTGCTACGCGGTTTAGTGATTACCTATGTTATTTAGGTTATGTGTCATGTAGTTTAGGGATTAAACATGTTATTTGGATGATGTACCATGTGAATTAGTGATTATTTGTCATTTGAATGATGTGCCATGTGGTTTAATGGCTATCCATGTTATTTAGGTTATGTGACATGTGGTTTAGTGGCTATCCATGTTATTGAGGTTATGTGATATGTCATTTAGGAGTTAAAAATGTTGTTTAAATTATTTGACATGTGGTTTAGTGGTTAAACATGTTATTTGGATTATGTGTCATGAGTTTGGAAAGTGAATAATGCATATGTGTGTGATATAAGTAATTAATGTATATGGAATGAAGGCATATGACAAGTGAAGTTGCATGTTGTATGAGCATCACATGAGTTAAATGAGAAAGATAAGAAATAGATTGTGTGATGGTATGCCCGTGTGATCACCTAAGGCCCTGATGCATTTTACACGGGGTGTGAACCAATCTTGAGGCGTTTTACACAAGATGATGTCCGATTAAGTTCGGATGCCCCCAAGTCAACGGGATGCCATCGCCGATGGATATTAGAACAAAGCTCCTTACAACAATGCCCCCAAGTCAATGGGATGTCATGTTCGATGGGGCGAGATGATGCTGGTTATGCCGGATGATTTGCAAACCTTCGGGTTGGCTTTGGATCTTGAGTGGCCGTAATAATTTGGACAAATGTGTATGGGAAATGCATGAGATTTGTATGTGATGATGTCTAGATTATTGCATGGCATGAACGCATGACTTAGATCATAATGCCTATTCCTATGTTTGGCTCGAGAACATGAAGTTTATGTTATGAAATTGCCTATGCATCTACTTTGATGCCTTGTATGGTAGACAAGTTGTTATGAGATACGAGAGTAAAGCGAGAAGTGTGTTGCCATGTTTCGCCAAAGATAGACAATTGCACGTTTAGGGCACTTCTGAGGTGAACGACTTCCCTACACAAAGTCTAGGAAGTTCACTCATTGAGTTTACCTCATATTTGTCTGTTAAAATGTTTTCAAGCCCTAAGAATGGCTAAGTCATTCCATCAAATTCGTTTTGGCCTCCTTGTCGAGCACAGTCAAAAGGTGATGAAGTACCCGGTCGCGGGAGGGGCCGATACGCACTATACGTGATATGTCACGATCATTTGGGTCAATGAGGGCTTGCCCAACCTCATGCCACACTGATTCGTGGCATGGTATTTTTGGGTGGGCGATGAGAGCCATGGTCCTATCCATGACTTCGACAGTCCATCCAGTGTCGGAGGCTCCAAGGGAGGCATTAGCTAGGATGCCAAGGATTAGGACATTCCCAATGGAGAAGTGTCCGACCCCAACCTTGACAACGAGTTGAACTTCAAGGAGTCGGAGGCCAAAGGAGCTTAGGTAGTGGCGGGGTTGTTAGGACTTTTTGGACCACCCTCATAGTATTAGAGGCGTAGGTTTATCACTAGGCCTCCTTTTCTGGATGAGGTCATGGTGAAGCGGTTAGGTGTGTCGGATATGTGAAGCTGGTTGTTTAATTTTGAACTCACTATGTATGAGATGATGACTCATGAAGCTTTATATATATATGTGTGTGTGTATATGTATATATATCTGACTATGTCTTAACTATCCCTGTTGATTAATGGTTAGAGATTTGTTTATGTTTCTGCTTGTGCGTTTTAAATGTTATAAAGAATTGGGTTGGCAACACCTCTTAGGACGCCGCAATCAAATGATCAAAAGATAAGTAAAAGTTCGATAGGCGCTGGTTGTCATACGGCCATAGAAGTCCGAGGCGTGACAACATTTTTCATTTAGTGTCGGTTAAACAATTAGAATCCATCTCAGGTTTTCATTAAAATTCCCATGCAAGGAATGAAACATGGATAGAGTGACGACCAAAATAATGAGATAAGCACAAGTATCAAAATTTTTATACGATGCTCATTTGAGTGTAATAACTTTTTTTTGACCACTTGAGTGTCATGGTTTTGAAAAAATTTCACTTAAGTGCCATAATTTTCATTTGATCACTTGAGTACTTCAAAAATGTTCACCCAAGTGCAGAAATCCAACACGGCATGGCACTTGTGGAGATCTTTTAAAAAAAAATTATGGGACTTAAGTAATCAATTGAAAAGTTTTATGGAACTTAAGTTATTAGAAAAAAATTATAGTACTCAAGTGAGCATCGTATAAAAATTATGCTGACATGGGTTTTATCCTAGATGCAATAATGAGGCTCTATAATATCATTTACCTGACATCCTATTGGGCAATATTACCGCACTTTGCCTTTTATCCACCTTTTACTTTTATGTCGTGATTCATTTTCATGGTTGAGTGCGTAAGTTTCATTTTAGGGCCATATTAAACACAAAAACATTGCATGGATACTTAACGGATAGGAACTTTAGAACTCGTAATTTGGTAAAAAAATTGTCTAGATATTTCAGTTGATAAGTAATCAAGTTTAGGTACTAGAAAGACATTGATTAGATAACTAGTATAATCAAGTTCCCATTCTTAGATTCTCTATTTGTGTAGGAAATGAGACATCCTTCCGTATCTCACTTAGCTCCAAACCGACCCCAATAAGTTAATGGCAATTTCTCATGACAGAGTTTTCATAGGATAATCAAACATAACATGAATATTTCAATGCCACGCAAAATAAGAGTTTGGGAGAATCCATGTCAATTAAGGACCGTTGGTCCAACTTGACGTTAACTTTAAACCCGTTCTTTCCTCAACATGCCTGTTGCCAGTTCACGACACTTAGGATAGTCTGGCAAGAAATTGAGGTGGTCTTGTGTGGGGAATACGCGTTTCCCAAATATTCATTCCGCCCTGCCTTTATCCTCAACTAACATCATTTATGATCCCATCTACTAATTCAGCAGTAACACTCCTCCAATAATGATACACTTTCCCTCAACTAACATCATTTATGATCGCATCTACTAATTCAGCAGTAACAGTCCTCCAATAATGATACACTCTCCCTCAACTAACATCATTTATGATCCCATCTACTATTTCAACCGCAACGCGCTCCTCCTATAATGATACCTCAGATTCATCTTTTATACTAATCTCAGTAATCTCATTCGTTGTAGATTGGCCGACCTAGATTTACTGCTCTCATGCTATCATCAATCGCACGGATACATAAAATTGGATCTACTACTTTCAGAATCTTTGAAAAATTTTAATATTATGTTCGCCGGGCAATTTTGGTCTTTTGTCTACTTCCATTGTCATCGATAAATAGCATTTGATTTTATTGTTTTCATCCTAGAATATTATGACTTTCTGCTTCAACCATGTTCTCGCAGACCCATAGCATTTGGTTGGTTTTCTTATAACTATTTTCCTCATCGTTTGTCGTTGCCGCCTCTTTCTCTGTTAAGAACATTAGGTCACTGAGAGAGAGAGAGAGAGATCTGCTAAGCCGAACAAACTACTACAATGGCGAGCTCAAATGCAGGAACGTCATTGGGAAGTGAGTATCAAGTGTTTCTGAGCTTCAGAGGGCCTGACACTCGTACTGGATTCACGGACATCCTCTATCAAAGTTTAATTGATGCTGGAATTTGTGTCTTTCGAGACGATGAAGAGCTCCATGTTGGTGAAAGGATCGATGGATCACTCCAGCAAGCGATTGATAACTCTAGGATCTATATACCAATCTTATCTCGGACCTATGCTTCAAGTCAATGGTGCCTCCGTGAGCTCACGCAGATCATGGTGAACACTTCCAAACCAGAAGGTAATAAAGAGATCTTACCTATTTTCTACAATGTGGAACCTGACGATGTTAAACTGAAAACTCCACTATATCGCGATGCAATACTGAAATTGGAGTGTGAGAAGAAGTTGACTACTGAGCTCGTAGATGCATGGAGAGAGGCTCTCGTAAAGATAGATACAATAAAAGGGTGGGAAGCGAAGAAGTACAAAGGGTAAGCTAACTGCTTTTAAGATTCTTGTTTTCCCAATTTCCTTTTACATTTAGTCACAGATGTCATAATTCCAGTGTGATTGAGGTGGGAGATGAACCTTTACTACGTCTGTCATAAAATGTGAAACTGTTTAAAAAGGTCATCTTATATAACGGGTGAAATTATTATTTGACTGTGGGTACTAGGAAGAAAAAGAATGGGATAATGAAATGCTATGCACATTCTTATCTAATCACTTAATCTCTCAATACTCTTACGTACACCATGTTCAACTTCTATAGTGGTCGCTCTAATATGTCGGTTTCAAATGATTAAATCTTCATTGCGGGATCATTATTAACATATTCCCAAGATTGTGAATCTCTTGGTGGAATTAAGTCAAATTCATGACATGGTACAAGCGTTGCCAAGTGCACGGAAAGTATGTTTTCGGAGTGATGTTAAAATCAAATATGGACTCTTAAAAGATCACTTCTTAGATTGGTACTGTCCCATTAGCTATCTGATTATTATGTAATTTATCCGATGCTTGAATAACATCACTTCTAACAAGGTAGTAATGATTTCGCATTTTTCCCCCACTAAAATGGTTTTCCACTGTGGCAGCGACAGTGAACTGGTCAAATTGGTAGTTGAGGAGGTCGTGCAAAAGTTGAAAACAAAACAAAGATTGGTGACTGAAAATTTGGTCGGAATTGATGATCGAGTTATAGCTGTAAGTGAATTGTTAAACGTGGACTCTGGTGGTGTACGACTCATCAAAATTCATGGCATGGGGGGTATCGGTAAAACAACTCTCGCCAAGGTTGTCTTCAACCGACTATCTTCTCATTTTGGAAAGTTTTCTTGTTTCCTTGAAGATGTTCGAGTGAAGTCATCAAATGGCTTAGTTGAGTTGCAAAAAAAGTTATTGTCTGAAATCAGCCATCCAGTAGTAGCAAGGAGAATTGACGAAATTGACGATGGAATGAAAAGGATTGGAGAAGCACTTTGCAATAAGAAAGTCTTCATTGTACTTGATGATGTTGATAGCAGCGAACAAGTGGAGAAATTACTTGGAAAGAATACTTTATATCTAGGATCAAGGATATTGATTACAACAAGAAATATAGATGTTTTGCGAACCTATAGATCAAAGTATCAAATTTTGGAGTACGAAATGGAGGTGATGAGTTTTGATTATGCTCTTCAACTATTCAGCAAGCATGCATTTGATAGAGATTCTCCCTTAGATGATTATAGTGATCTTTCAAGGGAAGTTGTATCTAATACTGGGAGACTTCCATTGGCTCTTGAAGTAATTGGTTCGTTACTCTACCACAAAGCACAAGAACAATGGAAAAAGGCATTGACAAAGTTAAGAAAAGGACCTTGTGAGGATGTTTTTGGAAAGTTAAAGATCAGCTACGATGCCTTAAGTTTTGAGCAACAGCAAATTTTCCTTGATATTGCATGCTTTTTCATTGGTGAGGATAAGACGAATGCATTTTACATGTGGGAAGATTACGACTTTTCCCCAGATATTGTAGTTGATGTCCTCATTAATATGTCTTTGGTAAAGATTACGGAAAATAATAAGTTTTGGATGCACAATCAACTTAGAGATCTTGGAAGGAATATTGTTCATCGAGAAAATCCAACGAATCCTGGAAAGCGGAGTAGGATATGGATTAACAAGGAGGTCATTGATGCAATTAGAACAAATGAGGTAAAGCACTTCTAGAAAATCCTCACGAGGAAATTAGAAGTTTTTCTACTAGAAAATCTTCTATCTGCACTAGGATGCTCTTTTTTCTTTCTTTTTCCCATTTCAATC
Organism: Eucalyptus grandis; assembly: GCF_016545825.1. Classification (NCBI taxonomy): domain Eukaryota; kingdom Viridiplantae; phylum Streptophyta; class Magnoliopsida; order Myrtales; family Myrtaceae; genus Eucalyptus; species Eucalyptus grandis. The sequence continues at coordinate 18,936,554 of NC_052615.1, forward strand.
CTTTTCCTTTCAAATAAGATACCAAATGCCACTAATTTCCTACTCTCATTTGTAGTTGAAGAAAAACGTACAAGCCCTGGATCTTGATCTATTCAAAATTGATAAGGACACCATTACAAGTGAAGAAATTGGAAGGTTTGAACATCTAAGGTATCTCAAATTACAGGGGGGAACATTAGTTGGAAACTTAGCAAATTGTCTGACCAAACTAAGATGGTTGTTGTGGAGTCATGCTCCTCAAATGTCTAAGCCAACCAATATGCACTTACAGAATGTTGTCGCTCTTCAATTTGCAAGCAATAACTCAATTGATGATCCGAAACTACAAAGCTTTGTCAAGGTGTGTAATATGCTTACTTGTACTCTATTTTCTCTTAAAGGTAATATTTGATTGTTCATCCATTGAATATTGCGTTCATTTGATAGATTGCAGGAAAATTGAGAGTTCTTTCTCTTAAAAAATGTGAGAGCATAACCAGAACACCAAACTTCCTTGGATGCCCAAATCTAGAGAGGCTCACTTTTGAAGAGTGTTCCAATTTGAGCAAAATTGACAGCTCTATTGGGAAGTTGGAGCGTCTGACTCACCTAAAGATTGATACTTGCTGCAGTCTTGAAGATTTGCCTAAAGAAATGGGGGACCTAATGAATCTAAAGCACTTCTTTTTACGGTGCCATGAAGTGAAGAGACTCCCAGATTCCATATGGAAGTTGAAATCATTTCATGAGGTGCACCTTTTAGGCCACGTCAATTCGGCAAATTCATGGGAGTTACCCAGTGCTATTGGAAGTTTGCCCTTTCTAAGAATCCTAGATCTATCAAAAATTGGTGTCAATGTAGTTCCAAAGTCCGTCAACATGCTTCCTTGCTTACAAAGATTGGAGTTGAGGGATTGTGATGAGATTCAAGAGTTGCCAGCACTCCCAACAAGTTTAACCCATCTAATAGTGTCATCTAAATCATTGCGGGTAGTCCCAAATCTCTCAAACTTGACTAATTTGGTTGAGTTGGAGCTAAATGATTGGCAAGGAGGAAGAGATAAACTTTGTACTGGTGAATTATGGTGGATTGGGAGGTTATCCAAACTAACTAAATTGAGCTTTGGACTTCACAATGTCCCTACTCCTGTTGAGCTGGCTTCCCTTTCTTTGCTAAACCAACTTGATTTGTTTGGATTGGACTTGCAGACCAATCCTCAACTTCCCATGTCTCTACAAAAACTAGGCCTTCATTATCTCAGTTCGATTGCATCACTTTCTCTGAATCTGAGTAATTTGTCCTGTCTAGAGCTCTCTTGGTCTTCAATGCAAGAATTTCAACTCGATGGGCTTGAATTTTCAAATCTAAAGGAGTTGCATATTAAAATCTGTGCACCTCTCGAGAGACTCAGCCTATCCAACATGAGGAAGCTTGAAGATGTCCACGTGAGAGATTGTCCAAAGTTAGTTGAGATCCAATTTTCTGGGGCGTTCGAATCATTGAAGGCATTGTCTATTGAAAAGTGCAAGACCTTGGGAAGGCTAGTTTACGTGCGGGAAGCTGGGCACGATAGTAATGAGTCTGCTAATGAGTTGATTAGTTGTCAAGGGACACTAATCCTTCTATCGGGAGTATTCAATAAGCTGCAGTATCTCAAGCTGGTGCGTTGCCCTAAGATACTAACAATTCAAGTTGTCGGTAAATCAAAATCATGTGAGGCATTCAATGTTCAAGGTTGTACTTCGCTACAAAGTCTTCGTGATTTTTCAAATTTAAGCAACCTCAAGAATTTACACATCAATGACAACGATGGGCTAGAGGTTGTTGAGGGCCTTGACGAGCTAGAGTTTTTAATAAACTTAGAAGTTCATAACTGTGAATTGTTGGAAAGGTTGATTGACGTATCAAGCACCAAATTGCCCAATGATTGCCACATGCGTATCTCCGGTTGTGGGAAATTACTCGGGGTTAACGAAGGATTCAATGGCTCCTTTAAGGCTTTCAAGAATTATGAGGTGAGTCAGAGCCATTCTCTCTCGTTCTCTTTTCAGTTTTCTTGAGACGACCATCCACAAACATGAAGTCAGCTTCTAAGCAGATTTGTAATAATTGTGGGAAATCAAAAAACAATTAAACATGAATTGACTTTGGTCTCACTTGTTTTAAAACCCACTCAATACAAGTTTGTTTTGTTTTTTACTCGCGGTTTTAATCTGCTTTCATTTTTTCCGTTTTTCTTTCCATTTTTATATATGAGAAAGTTCCATATTTGTATCAAAGTCCATGGGACAAGGTCATTTTCCACCACAAATAATTGGAAAACGTCAATGTCTAGAAGAAATATATAGAATAGCTCAAAGTCTCTTATTAAAATGCTCTTTTCATTATATATGGAGTGGATTATTTAGTTTAGCATATTTTTAACATAATAATATACTCCCTTTATTGTTCATTTCTTATTTAATATCGTTCATTATGGAGATGAGTTTGGTGTTTGCAATTTCTACCATGAAAATAGAACATTAAAAGAACAAATACTTATTGCACAACTCAAAATGATCTTGCTAACGGAGGTGTTTCACGAACACAATCTATATGGTCGGCCTATCCACTTATCAAGTGACCTATGTCCTTAATGGAATTGAGTGTTACTTGAATTTGCAAGTGGCTGGGGTTGGCCAAGTAGGAGGTGTATCCCAAAAGCACGTGAAATACTTGTTTAAAATTTTACGGTTTGATTAAAAGCCACTTCAAACAGGAACAGAAAAGCGATTGCAAACAGGAACAGGAAAGTGACTTGGAGCGCAACTGCGGACAGAAACAAGAAGGCGACTTTGAACAGGAACAGGAAGGCTACTTCGAACCAGAAATCGACTTGGAACGCGACTTTGAACATAAACAGGAAAGCGACTTCAAACTGGAACGGAGAGAGACTTCGAACATGTGTTCCAAGAGGAACAGGAAAGCGACTCTGGATGGAACTACGAATCAGAACAGGAACAGGAAAGCGACTCTGGATGGAACTACGAATCAGAACAGGAACAGGAAAGCGACTCTGGATGGAACTACGAATCAGAACAGGAACAGGAAAGCGACTCCGGATGGAACTTCGAATCGGAACAGGAACAGGAAACCTGCTTTGAACTAGAAGGGGAGTTTCAACCAAATAGAGGGCTATCAGATTCGGAAGATTTAGAGGCTAATCTTTAGAAGTTAGAAGATTTAGAATCATATCTTTAGAAGATTGAACGTTTTCAATTTTATGTATTTCTTTTCTTGCAAGTAAATCTTCTAAAATGTACTCTTGGGTATATAAATGCCCACCCATGTTTAATGGAAACACAACAATTTCTGTTTCAACATGGTATCAGAGCCATCTAAGACTAACGTCCCTTTTCAACCCTAGCTTTCTTATTCTTCTTTTTTCCTTCCAAGGGTGGTTGATATGACTCTAGATCCTACCATTGCCACCATCATAACTCCCATTACAAACCCTTCTTTTACACTTCCTCCATTCAGATTTGCTCACCACTTCCTTTCTATATGTCTCATAGCGTCCAATTACTTGCTATGGAAACCACAGGTTATCCCATTTCTCAAGGGACAAAACATCTATGGCTATGTTAATGGAACCACAATGTAGCCCAACTAGCTCTCTAGCAACAGAAAGATGCTTCCATCATGAGTATTCTAATTGCGTCGCTCTTAGAATCTGTTTTACCTATGATTATTGGTAAGCCAACTAGTAAAGCCATATGGGATGCTCTCAATGCCTCTTTTGGCTTAGCTTCCATTTCACGTATGCTCTCTCTTCATCTCAATCTTCAACATTTGCAACAAAAACAGGACAAATCAGTTATTGATTTCCTCTTGCATGTTAAATCCATTGCTGATGAGATGAATGCTGCAGGAAAGCCACTTGAATTGGAGGATTTTAATGTCCACATCTTCCGTGGTCTTTGATTTGATCTCCAAGACATTGTTTCTATATTACTTGGTTGTTCTAAGCTAATCTTGTTTTTGGATCTACATCACGAGAGCATTAAGGCCTTCCAAAAGTTGCAGATTTTTTAGCCTTCCTCTCAAGCTAATTTTGCTACAGCCGACTTTGCTCAACAAAATGCCTGCACCCCTCCTAGTTCCTCTTTCTCTCTAACTGTGGTAAATCTAGAGGTTGTGGGAGTCACAGTAGTTGCTTTGCCTATGGTCATGGTGCCCATGGTCTTCAACAAGGTCATTTTATGGTGTTCCATCTATCAACGTGCAAATCACATTGCTGCCACATGTTACTATCGCTCTCCAAGTATGCCTTATCACTTGCTATGACATTCCAAAATTTGGTCCCTGTTTCGAATATATGAAATGGTTGATTCGTCGACACGCTTATGGTTAATTTACTCGAAACTGATAACTCATGAGTTAACTAATCTATTAGGTGAGGCCATTAAGAGATATATATGCGGTAGACTGGAAAATTCGATATAATCAGCAAGGGTCAATATGACACCATTATAAATCGATTAGCGAACGGATATGTCATGCCCCAATCCTCGAGCGCGCGCACATCCCTTGGTGGTCGATAAAATTACAACGTCCTAGAATGCGTCGCCGACCCATTCATTTTATTGCACATGCGGAAGTGAATTAAAAACCCTTGACAACAAACAGTATGGCATAGGAAAGCAGGACAATCACATCAAACCAAACACTTTTATAAACAAGCTAAGTTTATACACAAAGGTCTACAAAAGATTAGCTTTCAAAAAGGAACTGTCCTATGACCACTAGTCGGACACGTTCACTGATCACTCAAACTCCACTAGCTCCGAGGGCCCCGGGTCCTCCACAGCTCCATCAGGAGGGTTAGCTGCACCCTCACCAAAAGCAGCATCGACAACCACCGAGAGAATCTCAAAACTCTTGAGGAGACCCACCCTATGTCCATTAAGTCCATGGTGGAACCACGCCCTAAATCGATGAGGTACCCTCTTGGGTAGGCCTTCGTCGACCTAGACGGTGGTCACGACTAACTCGTAGACCCAATGAGTACCAGGGATCCAGACATCTATCCCCCACTCAGTAATAGCCCGCGGCTGTCCAAAACGTTCCGAAGGAATTGCCATCTAAGGACTTGGAAAGATTGAGCCCACGACGGGGTGAGACAATGTCTCAACAAGTTCACCCCCTAAACCCCTATTAGGAAGGAAATACACCTAGAGGCGGCCTAACCACACAATCAATGAGACTCACCTTGCCTCAGTTCTTCCCTGCATGTCAGCATAGTCACAGATGCGTATAGCAATTTCACACATCAATTGGAATGTCTCAATCAATCACCTCTCAATCAATCACAGGAGTCCTGATTATAAGGCCAAATTGTTATGACATGTCCCCTACCATACAATTTTGTCCCATAATCCGGCGCATTTATATCAATCAATCACACATTCCAATTGATTATGGCCCTCAAGGCATGGCCTACTCGACGTTTGGCAGTCTTCTAGCGTAGCCAGGCGTCACCTCATCCCTTGAGCACAACAACGTCCACTCGACACACATCGAGGACGGCATTCCCGAAAGAGCTTCAGTCTGGCCTCTACCGCGATCTGGCATCCATTGATAAGGCACCCATATAAGGGCAACGTCCACCTGACGCACATTGGGGACAGGTTCTCTTAACCATCACACGATCATTCAAATCCGGCCAAGGACATTGTGCTTTGCACTCACATGTCTCAATTAAGATTATGACCTTGGCTTGTTTTCTTCGTATTAAAACACTCGGTGAAAATAATCGCGTGTGGGTACATGTTCAGATCGAACCTTAAAAATTGGTATCATTCCTTTTAAAATCCCACTAATTGATGTAGTATTTAAAATCATTTTCGGTGTCAAAATTTGACACCTGTTATTTTCTAATTAAATACCAAAATTTCACGATTTTGAAATAATGACTCAAAAATCAAAATCACCATTCAATTGCACTCAATTGCATAAACTAAGTACACCACTGCAATCAGCACAAAATTATGATCACTGGCTATCCCGATATAATTTCCGGAAAATAATAAATAATTAAATAAATACCAAAAATTATTAGATAATACAAATTAAATACCATAAATACCAACTTAGGCCGGAAATGATAATCTAACCACCTAAACGGGCCAAGAAAATTTTTAAACCTATCTAGATAAATAGTATAATCTACCTAGTCCTTAATTAGTCTATTCTAACCACCTAACATGCATAATTAAATAACTAAATCACTAATCTAAACTAACTAATCACTTCACCTCATCTTAATCTAAGCTAATCACCCCTTAGGCATCATTAACCTCCTAAGCAAGGTTTAGCAAGTAAACTCACTAGTTTAGCGAGCCGGTGAGTCCACGGTGACGGTGGCACAGAGGCGAGCGATAAACAAGCCTGTGGTGACACCAAGCGAGGTCTGGATGGGCCTAGAAACAGGCCACAAGCTCTCACCTGGGCTATGAGGTTCGGTCATTGCTCGGGGCTGCTGGGCTGAACCGAATGGGCTGAAAACGACAAGCAGGGATGGTGGTGGCTGCAGCAGCTCTTGGCGAACTTGACAAAGGCAAACAGCGGCTGGTACAACAAGCTTGACGGCTGGACAGAGGGCTCGACGGCAGCTAAGGATCCTGGGGGATGGCGAGACGACGCAGGATGAGCAGGACGCAAGCAAACTGGCGCATGGGGCTCGAGCACTCACAGGTGTGTTGCTGGCGACGGCAGTAGAGCTCCGGCTGGTCAACTAGCAGGGGAAGCAACTGGCTGGTTTCCTGGTTTTCTTGAGCTCTCAAATGACCACAACAATGGAGAAAGGAGCAGCTGAAGGAAGAAGAAGGTGGCTGCCGAAGGAGGAACCCCAAATGGCTTCCAAGGCTTCAACACCTATCCATTTCACTCATTGACTGCCCCCACCTTGCTCATCCATCATCTTCAACCATTATCGACTCCCAAGCTTCCCCAACAAGCCATTAAAATGGTCCAAAAGGTTGCTCTCCCCCCCCCCTTAGCTACGAATTTGGACATTTGCCTCTTCAATATGATTCAATTTCCCGTCAAATCAATCTAATTAAAGCCCAAACAATTCAGCCAAGGTGCTCACATCACATTTCACATTTTCCCTCATCAATTGAACCAATTTGACAGCCAAAAATATGACAAAAAATGGCCCTCTAATTTTCTCGGTCCAAAATAACCTTACTTTGACTTTTCGCCGAAATCTTGATTTTGCAAAGAAATCTTTGGAAGATGAGTCGACATTCCTAAAATGAATCATGACATGACAAAACTTTCAATTTTTGAAAGCGGGTTCAAATTTGTGGTTAATTTCAACCGGACGTGATTTTAGTGTAACCTATGTCACACCCCGACCCTTAAGCGCGCGCACATCCCTCTGCAGTCGATAATAAAAATGCGACTTCCCAGAACGAGTCACCGACCCTTTCATTTTATTGCACATATGGAAGCAAATAATAAACCCCTAACAATAAATAACATGGGATAGGAAAGCAGGGCAACATTTCATAAAAGCCAACTTTTATAAACAACGGGTTTAGAAACAAAACAAGTCTGGTCAAAGGTCTACAAAAAGGTCAGCACTCAAAAAAGAGTTGTCCTATGACAAAATATTCAGACACATACGCCAATCCTTCAGACTCCATCTCCACATACTCCAGGGCTTCAGGTCCTCCACAACCACCAACTAAGGACCTGAAAATTTAATCCCATGATGGGGTGAGATGTTGTCTTAGCAAGTTCACCCCCTAAACTTATATTAGGAAAAAAATACACCCAAGGGTGGCCTAACCACACAATCCAAAGAACTTACCTCATCTTAGTTCCCTCATGCACGTCACCACAGTTCATATACACAATTGGCATATAATTAAGGCACACAACAATTGAAACGCCTCACTCATCTCAGTCAATCATAGGAGTCCTGATTATAAGACCAAACCGTATGACACGTCCCATAACATGCCACACGATTTTGTCTTATAATCAAGCTCAGTTAACTCGACCAACCATGCGTTCCAATTGTTAATTACACCCCTCAAGGGTACGGCCAACTCTGATTTTGGTTGTCTTCTGGCATAGCCAGGTATCGTCTCACCTCCTTTGAGCACGATTACGTCTCTCAAAGACGGCTTTCCCGAAGGAGTATAGGTCCAGAATCTACTACGACCCAAGTCCTAAATGAATGGGTAACGTCCGACGTAAACGCTTGGGATAGGTTCTCTTAACCAATACATGACCATTAAAATTTGGCCTAAGACATCGTACATTGCACTCAAATGCCTCAATTAAAATAGTGATCCTGACATATTTTCTTCATATTAAAAATACCCACTAAAAATAGTCGTATGTAGGTACACAGTCAAATCAAATTAGAAAAATTGATTTCCTCCAATTTAAAATCACACTGTTTTATATAGTATATAAAACTATTTTTGGAGTTAAAATCTCACCTAAAATTTTATGAATAAATAATGGAATTTCCCAAATTTTGGAATAAATGACCAAAAATCCAATCAGCACTCAATTTACACAAATTAACATCTAGTTACATAAACTAATCACACAATTGCAATCAACACGAAATTCCAGTCATCACTATCTCGGTCTAATTTTCGAAAATAATAAATAATTACCAAAATTAATTAAATAAATACCAATAAACGCAAAAAAATGCAAACCTACATTGGAAAAGCCTAATTAAATACCGAAATGGGCCCGGAAAATTTCCGAACCATTTAGATAAATACTATGACTTATCCAGTCTCTAATTACACTACTCTAACCACGTAACATGCAAAATTAGATAATTAAATCACTAATCTAATTTAACTAACCACCTAAGCCTTAATTAACTTAAACTAATCACCCCCTTAGCATAATTAACCTCCTAAGCAAGGTTTAGTGAGTAAACTCAACGAATTAGCGTTCCGATGAGTCCATGGCGATGGCGACATAGAGACAGGCGATAAACTCCGAAACGGCGACACCCAGCGGAGACCGAACGGACCCCAAAACGGGCTTAGAGGCTTCCAAGCCCTTTCTGGAATTCGGTTCTGTCCAAGAACCGAAATGGCTTGGCCAAGCAATGAAACGAGCTGAAATATGTGGGTCGGGCTGATTTTGGCTTGACTATGCTGCAATGTGGGTTTCGAATGGGTTGGATCGGCATGGAGGTTGAAGCGTGAATGCTCGCAGCGGGCTGAGGTCAACATTGGGGCTTGCTGGATGTTGAAGAAGTTGCTATGTTGACTCGGTGAAGTGAATTGGCATTAGGGGGGAATGTCGTGGACGAAGGGGGAGCAGCAAAAGAGGATCAGTGGGGTTGCTGCATGGGAAAGATGGAGGGTCGGTGGAGGGTGTGGGCTGGCGTGAGCTGCTTCGGTGGACACTAGTCATGGAGATTTGCGGTCAACAAACCAGCTGAGGGAGTCACGAGATGATCGGGATGTGGCAGCTACTAGTGCCGCTTCGGTGGGGAGTATGGGTAAACGGAGGGAGAGAGATGCGAGGAATTGGGGTGAGCTTCAAGGAAGAATGAAGGGAAATGAAAAGCAAAGCAGAAACCGATGGAGTCGGCATCGAAGGGGAGAGAAGAGAAGCTGAAGGAGGGGGACAACGACGGAAGGGCATCTAGCTTAGCTCGCCCAAGAAGATTGAAAAAAAGAAGGGGGAAAGTCAACACTATTATCCACTTAATTGAATGCTTGTCCCCTAATTCTTTCTAGCATAATAATTCCACAATTAATCCAATTTTGATGCCAAAATTGCTGCCCCATGCCTAGCTCTGAATTTACTAAATTTGGACTTCAATTTCATCACGAAATTCCCCAATTTAATGTCCATTTTTGTTGAAAAAGAAGCCCACACAATTTCTGCAAGTTCCCAACACCAAATATCACAATATGGAGGCCAAAAATCCCTTCAATTTGGCCCATCCGAATTTCCATTCTTTTCCGAATCGTCCGCACTGATTTTACGTAAAAATCCCGAACTCGCCGACAATTCTTCGAATGATGAGCCGACATTCCTAAAATAAATCGTCACATGATAGAACTTTCAATTTCTAAAATCAGGTACAAATTCATGGTTAATTTCAATATGACATGATTTTAGGGTGACCTAACCTATCGGGTAGCTTTTAGGAATATTTAGTGCAATTGACCCGTGGTCAATTATTTTCGAGCCACATTGTGCTTCTTCGACACAATGGCGACTCTCGGTTATCGTGAAAATCTCAAGGTCTTAAATACGGACATAGGGTACGAAAATGATAGAAAAATCGATCTAGTGCCATTCGATAGAATTTTCACGATTAGATGGAATCACCCACACACTAGTCACATACCTCTATTGAATAGAACTATCTCTGATCTTTAATCGATTTTGTCGGTATCGTAATGACCCTTGCAGATTAGCATGGTCGAGCAATCGATTCCTAGTCGAATTCTCAAGTCTATTGCGTTTAGATTCCTTAACGGCTTCACCTAATAGGAAAGTTATCTCATGAGGGGCCCACTTAGAGAAAAAGGCCATAGGCGTATCGATGAAAAGCCCATTTCATCTCATTGAAAACATACTTGAAAATCAGGATATCACAACTTTTCCCCTCTTATAAAAATTTCATCCTCGAAATTTCAACCTATTACAAATCTTAAACAAAAAGGTGGGGGTACAGTCGTCTCATCGAATCTTCACTTTCCCAGGTTACTCCTTCAATATTGTGGTGCTGCTAGACCACTTTGACCAACGAGATGTTCTTAGTACGCATAATTTGTTCCTTGTGATCCACAATCTAAACCGGGCATTCAACGTACGACACTTTGTCATCCACGTCCAATTCCTCAAAATTAAGCACATGGGTCGAGTCAGGCTCATACTTCCTCAACATCGACACATGAAAGACGTCATGCACTTACATTAACCTCGGCGATAACGCAAGACAATACGCTAGGATCCCGATTATTTCAAGAATCTCAAAGGGACCTACGTACCTCAGACTCAGCTTTCCCTTCTTGTCAAAGCGTGAAGTACCCCTCATTGGTGACTCATTTAGAAAGACGTGATCACCAACTTGGAATTTCAATGGTCTCCGATGCTTATCGGCGTAGTTTTTCTAGCAGCTTTGAGCAGTCTTTAATTTATCCTTGGTAACGGCAACTGCATCTACTGACTACTGGACTAACTTTAGACCTGTGATCATTTTTCCCCGACTTCATCCCAACACGTTGACGTTCTATACGTTCTACCATACAACGCTTCGAAAAGGAGCCATCTGAATGCTCTGCTAGTACTTGTTGTTGTAGGTGA